>NC_133332.1:315474762-315712262 GCF_042186555.1 Aquarana catesbeiana | reverse complement strand
GTTAAAGACAAGAGGGTTAGAGGGTGTGTGTATGTATGTATATATATTAGATGGGCAATAAATAATGAGAGAGAAGACCATTAGATGTCAATATATCTTAATGTATAAAAAAAAATTAAAAAGTATAAATAGAAAAAAAAAGTTATACATGTATTAAAATATGAGAGGGTTGGGAAGATCCGAATAAAGATTTTTTTATTGTTTTTCTATGGACTGCCGACCTCTCTCACCCTTTTATTACCCTCTATCTATATACACACACAGTATATATATATATATATATATATATACCCCATTACCTCCTTTCTTCACATTTTATATAGAGCCTCCTAACCCCTCTTGTATTTTATATATATGAATGAATTAAAGACAAGAGTGTGAGATCTACTGTATATACATTATATGTAATAAAGAGTAAGAAGGTAAGGAGCGTATATATATATATATACACACACACACACACCCCCCCCTCTAGTTTTACTTTGTATCTCTCCTGTAACCTTCTTGTTATTTATTATTAGTAATATAGATTTCTTCCCCCTGAACATTACAGTCAGTAGAACGGTGGGGGAGGGGTTTGTGGGATTCTCACACGTTACATTGTTGCAGATCTCGGATCTCTCCTGTATATTGGCAACCTCCATGGCAACCTGAAGCACAACACATCCCGCAGACACACGTCGGTGATGTTCTGGTACTACATTCCAGGCTGGGAGGACACAGGGGGGGGAGGGGAGGGGAGGGGACAGCTCTGGCTAGGATGGCACTCATCATTTGGGGGAGGGGCCTTCTATACTGAACACCTGAAGGGTGGAGCTCCTCCCATGCTTTGTAATCAATGTGCCCTCCCAGGGCTTGAGCACCATTTATGGGCGTTACTATGGAGGTGGGGGGGGCACAGCACTAGGCACCACCCCCTTCTCTAAGCTGACCCCGCCCCCTGCTGCTAGAGACAAGCGCGGTCAGTCATGGTGCTCTTCGCTCGCAGCGTTGTTGGACGGCAGCAGCCGGGGCGGGCAGTCAGGTACTTATACTAGCTGCTATAAATACAGATACATCACACAATGTTTAATATATGTATAAAGGAGTGCCACCTGATCCCCCCCCCCAGTCTGAGCTCTGCTGTACTTATACTAGCTGCTATAAATAAAAGTACATTGTATGAGGTTTTCAGATAGGAAGGAATGGAGGGGGGCGTGTCCTCATACATGTGATATGGGGGAGAGGTACTTATATTAGCTCCCCGTACATGTGATATGGGGGGGAGGTACTTGTATTAGCTCCCTGTACATGTGATATGGGGGGGAGGTACTTGTATTAGCTCCCTGTACATGTGATATGGGGGGTCAGGTACTTGTATTAGCTCCCTGGATATGGGGGGGGGGGGGTCAGGTACTTGTATTAGCTCCCTGTACATGTGATATGGGGGGGGAGGTACTTGTATTAGCTCCCTGTACATGTGATATGGGGGGGAGGTACTTGTATTAGCTCCCTGTACATGTGATATGGGGGGTCAGGTACTTGTATTAGCTCCCTGTACATGTGATATGGGGGGTCAGGTACTTATATTAGCTCCCTGTACATGTGATATGGGGGGTCAGGTACTTGTATTAGCTCCCTGTACATGTGATATGGGGGAGGTACTTGTATTAGCTCCCTGTACATGTGATATGGGGGAGGTACTTGTATTAGCTCCCTGTACATGTGATATGGGGGGTCAGGTACTTGTATTAGCTCCCTGGATATGGGGGGGGGGGTCAGGTACTTGTATTAGCTCCCTGTACATGTGATATGGGGGGGGAGGTACTTGTATTAGCTCCCTGTACATGTGATATGGGGGGGAGGTACTTGTATTAGCTCCCTGTACATGTGATATGGGGGGTCAGGTACTTGTATTAGCTCCCTGTACATGTGATATGGGGGGTCAGGTACTTATATTAGCTCCCTGTACATGTGATATGGGGGGTCAGGTACTTGTATTAGCTCCCTGTACATGTGATATGGGGGAGGTACTTGTATTAGCTCCCTGTACATGTGATATGGGGGGGTCAGGTACTTGTATTAGCTCCCTGGATATGGGGGGGGGGTCAGGTACTTGTATTAGCTCCCTGTACATGTGATATGGGGGGTCAGGTACTTGTATTAGCTCCCTGTACATGTGATATGGGGGGGGAGGTACTTGTATTAGCTCCCTGTACATGTGATATGGGGGGTCAGGTACTTGTATTAGCTCCCTGTACATGTGATATGGGGGGGGGGTCAGGTACTTGTATTAGCTCCCTGTACATGTGATATGGGGGGGGAGGTACTTGTATTAGCTCCCTGTACATGTGATATGGGGGGGGGTCAGGTACTTGTATTAGCTCCCTGTACATGTGATATGGGGGGGGAGGTACTTGTATTAGCTCCCTGTACATGTGATATGGGGGGGTCAGGTACTTGTATTAGCTCCCTGGATATGGGGGGGGGTCAGGTACTTGTATTAGCTCCCTGTACATGTGATATGGGGGGGAGGTACTTGTATTAGCTCCCTGTACATGTGATATGGGGGGTCAGGTACTTGTATTAGCTCCCTGTACATGTGATATGGGGGGTCAGGTACTTGTATTAGCTCCCCGTACATGTGATATGGGGGAGAGGTACTTATATTAGCTCCCTGTACATGTGATATGGGGGGGAGGTACTTGTATTAGCTCCCTGTACATGTGATATGGGGGGGGGGGGGGTCAGGTACTTATATTAGCTCCCTGTACATGTGATATGGGGGAGGTACTTGTATTAGCTCCCTGTACATGTGATATGGGGGGTCAGGTACTTGTATTAGCTCCCTGGATATGGGGGGGGGGGTCAGGTACTTGTATTAGCTCCCTGTACATGTGATATGGGGGGTCAGGTACTTATATTAGCTCCCTGTACATGTGATTGGGGGGGGGGGGGGTCAGGTACTTATATTAGCTCCCTGTACATGTGATATGGGGGGTCAGGTACTTGTATTAGCTCCCTGTACATGTGATATGGGGGGGGGGTCAGGTACTTGTATTAGCTCCCTGTACATGTGATATGGGGGGGAGGTACTTGTATTAGCTCCCTGTACATGTGATATGGGGGGGGAGGTACTTGTATTAGCTCCCTGTACATGTGATATGGGGGGGGGGTCAGGTACTTGTATTAGCTCCCTGTACATGTGATATGGGGGGGAGGTACTTGTATTAGCTCCCTGTACATGTGATATGGGGGGTCAGGTACTTGTATTAGCTCCCTGTACATGTGATATGGGGGGGAGGTACTTGTATTAGCTCCCTGTACATGTGATATGGGGGGGAGGTACTTGTATTAGCTCCCTGTACATGTGATATGGGGGGGAGGTACTTGTATTAGCTCCCTGTACATGTGATATGGGGGGGGGGTCAGGTACTTATATTAGCTCCCTGTACATGTGATATGGGGGAGGTACTTGTATTAGCTCCCTGTACATGTGATATGGGGGAGGTACTTGTATTAGCTCCCTGTACATGTGATATGGGGGAGGTACTTGTATTAGCTCCCTGTACATGTGATATGGGGGGTCAGGTACTTGTATTAGCTCCCTGTACATGTGATATGGGGGGGGGTCAGGTACTTGTATTAGCTCCCTGTACATGTGATATGGGGGGTCAGGTACTTGTATTAGCTCCCTGTACATGTGATATGGGGGAGGTACTTGTATTAGCTCCCTGTACATGTGATATGGGGGGGGGTCAGGTACTTGTATTAGCTCCCTGTACATGTGATATGGGGGGTCAGGTACTTGTATTAGCTCCCTGTACATGTGATATGGGGGAGGTACTTGTATTAGCTCCCTGTACATGTGATATGGGGGGTCAGGTACTTGTATTAGCTCCCTGTACATGTGATATGGGGGGGGGTCAGGTACTTGTATTAGCTCCCTGTACATGTGATATGGGGGGTCAGGTACTTGTATTAGCTCCCTGTACATGTGATATGGGGGGGAGGTACTTGTATTAGCTCCCTGTACATGTGATATGGGGGGTCAGGTACTTGTATTAGCTCCCTGTACATGTGATATGGGGGGGGAGGTACTTGTATTAGCTCCCTGTACATGTGATATGGGGGGGGAGGTACTTGTATTAGCTCCCTGTACATGTGATTGGGGGGGGGGGTCAGGTACTTATATTAGCTCCCTGTACATGTGATATGGGGGAGGTACTTGTATTAGCTCCCTGTACATGTGATATGGGGGGTCAGGTACTTGTATTAGCTCCCTGTACATGTGATATGGGGGGGGGTCAGGTACTTGTATTAGCTCCCCGTACATGTGATATGGGGGGGATGAGGACGGTACTTATATTAGCTCCCCGGGGGGGGGTGTGTCACACACAGGACGATGAATGAAGAGAGCCCCGCCCCCCGTGTCCCGGTTCCCCGCCCCCTCTCCCCGGTACTCACCTCTCTCTCTCTCTCTCTCGGTGATGCTCTCCTCTCCTCTCCTCTCCTCTCCGCCTCCTCCTCATCCCCTCACACACCAGCAGGGCGCGAGCCCAGCGCCCGACCACGTGACTCCTCCGCCGCCGCCCATTGGCCGCCCGGCGGCCCCGCCCACCTCTCTCCTATCTGCACCTGAGGAGGGGGAGCGCGCCGGGCTTGGCGCGGGGACGCGGAGCCTTCTGCTGCACCTGAGAGGGCGGGGGCGCGCACGCGGAGACGCGCCTCTATCACACAATGAGAGGAGAGGACAGGACCGGACCGGTCCCGGGGGGGTCCTTCGTGTTTCAGCACCTCGGCCGTCCAGGCTATGGGATGGGGGGGAGGGGGTGTAATGAAGAGAAGGGGACACTTTTCTGGGGGGGTCGGACCTTTTCTATCACCTTCAGGTTGCCCCCGGTAACCGCAAGCTTTAAGAACGTGTTGCTATGGCTGCGACAGATTGGAAAATAATACCGATAAACCCGAGATGGGGCTACAGAAAAACGTGACCCTCAGGGGGTCATGGTTGCTATGGAACTGGTGGCCACTGGCATCCTAGCAACCAATGACTCCTCCCCAACCCCCATTCAGCTAATGGCCAGGGACAGCTGAATGTAAGCAAAAAAGGGGGAGGGATGCTGGTGACATCATCATCCAAATATGGGCATTGCTTTATCTGGATAATGACATCACTAGTCCCACCCCTTTGTTTACATTCCGTTTTCCCACAGAAGACTCTCAGCTGAAAGTAAACAAAGGATGTGTGTCATGTGACAGCTTCCCCTCACTGCTCATGGTTGCTATGCAGCTGGTGGCCGCTGGCATCCCAGCAACCCATGACTCCTCCCCAACCCCATTCAGCTGTTGGCCAGGGACAGCTGAACGTAAACAAATGCCAGCGACATCAAATATTTCCTTATCTGGGTAGTGACATCACTAATATCATCATCCCTTTGTTTACATTCAGCCATCAGCGAGAAGATTCCAGGCTGAAAGTAGGCAAAGAGGCGGGAAATCTGCCCAACATCCTTTCTCAAATATGGTGATTGCCGTAGTTGTTTGGTGACATCACCAGAACCTCCCCCACTTTGTTTACATTCAGCTAACAAACTGAATATTCCAAGCTGAAAGTAAACAAAGGGGACAGGAAGCTACCCAACATTATTTTCCAAATATGGTCATTCCCAGAGTGGTTAATGACATCACTAGAACAATGACGTCGTCAGTTGGGATTGTTGACTTCCACCTCAGGTATCACTTGGTGGTCTTCTCATAGTTGGGGTTGTTGACTTCCACGCCTGGTATCATTTGTTGATCTCCTCATAGTTCAGGTTGTTGACTTCCAAGCCAGGTATCACTTGGTGGTCTCCTTAAAGTTTGGGTTGTTGGTTTCCAAGCCAGGTATCGCTTAGTGGTCTCCTCATAGTTGAGGTTGTTGGTTTCCAAGCCAGGTATCATTTGGTGGTCTCCTCATAGTTGAGGTTGTTCACTTCCAAGCCAGGTATCATTTGGTGGTCTCCTTATATTTGGGGTTTGTGGCTTCCTAGCCAGGTATCACTTGGTGATCTCCTCATAGTTGAGGTAGTTGGCTTCCAAGCAAGGTATCACTTGGTTTTCTCTTCATAGTTGGGGTTGTTGGCTTCCAAGCCAGGTATCAATTGGTGGACTCCTCATAGTTGGAGTTGTTCACTTCCAAGCCAGGTAACACTTGGTGGTCCTCCTCATAGTTTGGGTTTGTGGCTTCCTAGCCAGGTATCACTTGGTGATCTCCTCATAGTTGAGGTAGTTGGCTTTCAAACCAGGTATCACTTGGTTTTCTCTTCATAGTTGGGGTTTGTGGCTTCCTAGACAGGTATCACTTGGTTTTCTCTTCATAGTTGGGGTTGTTGGCTTCTAAGCCAGGTATCACTTGGTGACTGGTCTCCTCATAGTTGGGGTTGTTGTCTTCTAAGCCAGGTATCACTTGGTTTTCTCCTCATAGGAGCACAATGGAAAAATGTTCTCAAATGAATGAATTTCTAACAGTGTTTGTGGTTTTTGTTTGGTAAAGTCAATTCATTCCGAAATCAAATGTTATAAACTAAATCTTTTTAACAACATTTAAATATTCTGAGATTTTTTGTATTCGTTTTACTAAGACCTTTCCTAAGAATTTTTGTTTGAAATTATATCCACCTATGGCCAACTTTAGTGATGTATTCATACTGTAGTTGGAATTGTTAACTTCTACGCCAGGGGTCACATGGTGATCTCTTTATAGCTAGGATTGTTGATTTGCAGCCTAGGTACTGTATCACTTGTTGATTTTCTCATAGTTGGGGCTGTTGACTTCCAAGCCAGGTATCACTCAGTGGTCTCCTCATAGTTGGGGTTGTTTTCTTCTAAGCCAGGTATCACTTGGTGACTGGTCTCCTCATAGTTGGGGTTGTTGGCTTCTAAGCCAGGTATCACTTGTTTTTCTCCTCATAGTTGGGGTTGTTGGACTCTAAGCCAGGTATCACTTGGTGGTCTCCTCATAGTTGGGGTTGTTGACTTCCAAGCTAGGTATCACTTGGTGGTCTCCTCATAGTTTGCATTGTTGACTTCCAAGCCAGGTGTCACTTGGTGGTCTCCTCATAGTTGAGGTTGTTGGCTTCCAAGCCAGGTATCACTTGGTGGTCTCTCATGGTTGGGGTTGTTAGCTTCCAAGCCAGGTATCACTTGGTGGTCTCCTCATAGTTGGCGTTGTTGACTTCCATGCCAGGTATCACTTGGTGTTCTCCTCATAGTTGGGGGTTGTCGACTTCTAAGCCAGGTATCAATGGGTGATCACCTCATAGTTGGGATTGTTGGCTTCCAAGCCAGGTTTCACTTGGTGATCTCCTCATAGTTGAGGTTGTTGACTTCCAGCACTGGTATCACTTAAGCTGGCGACAGGTAGAATTTTGAAAGAATATTCTTAGGAAAAGAGTTTGTTCTGATCATTAGTGGGGACAAATCAATGTTCATTTTCAACCAAAGTGACAAGAAAATGCAAAGGAGCACAATGGAAAAATGTTCTCAAATGAATGAATTTCTAACAGTGTTTTCGGTTTTTGTTTGGTAAAGTCAAATCATTCCGAAATTAAATGTTAAAGACTAAATCTTTTGAACAATATTCAAATATTCAGAATTTTCTTGTATTTGTTTTACTAAGACTTTTTCTAAGAATTTTTGTTTGAAATTATATCCATCTATGGCCAACTTTAGTGATCTGTTCATACTGTAGTTGGAGTTGTTAACTTCTACGCCAGGTGTCACATAGTGATCTCTTCATAGCTAGGATTGTTGATTTGCAGCCTAGGTACTGTATCACTTGTTGATTACCTCATAGTTGGGGCTGTTCACTTCCAAGCCAGGTATCACTCAGTGGTCTCCTCATAGTTGGGGTTGTTGGCTTCTAAGCCAGGTATCACTTGGTGACTGGTCTCCTCATAGTTGGGGTTGTTGGCTTCTAAGCCAGGTATCACTTGGTTTTCTCCTCATAGTTGGGGTTGTTGGACTCTAAGCCAGGTATCACTTGGTGATCTTCTGGTAGTTGGGGTAGTTGGCTTCTAAGCCATGTATCACTTGGTGATCTCCTCATAGTTGGGGTTGTTGAGTTCCAAGCCAACTATCACTTGAGGATGTCCTCATAGTTGAGGTTGTTCTTGGGCCAGGAACCCAAACCTGTAAAAACTTACATCCATGTACTGCTGGCAAAGAGGCTTAATGATGAACTCCAACATACATGTCTAACTTGGGTGCTACTTCTGCAGGGCCAAGCTTGTAAGAGAGGACAATGGTATGCGTAAGTGGTGGTCAGAGGTTAGTGGTAGGTTATTATGTTTGTCAGGGGGTTCCAATTCTCCACCTCTTACTAAATTTAGGGAACAAATAATTAATCCAATATATTGTTGAGATTCAGACTAGTGACCAACGGACCCAACTGACCACGATGTCCACTATGTGGACATGATTTTTAGGCTGCCATTTAATGACGATGTTGAACAGAAAAAGCGGCCATATTTCTCACAAGAGCCTTGGATATGGGCCCATGGCAGAGTCCTGTGTGCTACAGTAAAGATTACTTTTTGCAAAGCTTTTACCCAGTTTTTAGCAGTAAGAAGAAGAACTGTCTGGGACCTTGAGGGAGAGGAAAGATTGTTGGATCAAGAAGCACGACAAGAGAATAAAGATTATGTTTTCGATCAACTGGAGAATCAACAATATGCTTGGGATCAATTAGAGAATCACGAGTATGATCTAGATCAACTGGAGAATCAAGATTATGCTCTGGATCGACTGGGGAATCAAAATTATGCTCTAGTTCAACTGGAGAATTAGGATTATGATCTAGATCAACTGGAGAATTAGGATTATGATCTGGATCAACTGGAGAATCAAGATTATGATTTAGATCAACTGAATAATCAAGATTATGATTTAGATCAACTGGAGAATCAGGATTATGATCTGGATCAACTGGAGAATCAGGATTATGATTTAGATCAACTGAAGAATCAAGATTATGATTTAGATCAACTGAAGAATCAAGATTATGATTTAGATCAACTGAAGAATCAAGATTATGATTTAGATCAACTGAAGAATCAAGATTATGATTTAGATCAACTAGAGAATCAAAATTATGATTTAGATCAATGGAGAATGAAGATCATGACCTGGATCAACTGTAGAACCAAGATTATGATCTGGATCAACTGGAGAATAACTGGAGAATAAGATCATGATCTGGATCAACTGGAGAATCAAGATTATGATCTGGATCAACTGGAGAATCAAGATTATGATCTGGATCAATTGGAGAATCAAGATGATGACCTGGATCAACTGGAGAACCAAGATTGTGCTCTCGATCTGGGGTCTCCAAACTATGGCCCCCCAGTTGTTCAGGAACTTCAATTCCCATCATGCCTAGTAATGTCTGTGAATGTCAGAGTTTTACAATGCTTCATGGGACGTGTAGTTCCGCAACAGCTGGAGGGCCGTAGTTTGGAGATCCCTGCTCTAGATCAACTGAAGAATCAAGATTATGATCTAGATCAACTAGAGAATCAAGATTATTATTTAGATCAACTGGAGAATCAAGATCATGACCTGGAGCAACTGAAGAATCAAGATTACGATCTATATCAACTGGAGAATTAAGATTATGATCTGGATCAACTGGAGAATAAAGATTATGATCTGGATCAACTGAAGAATCAAGATTACGATCTATATCAACTGGAGAATTAAGATTATTATCTGGATCAACTAGAGAATCAAGATTATGAACTGGATAACTGGAGAATCAAGATTAGAACTTGGATCAACTGGAGATTCAAGATTGTGCTCTAGATCAACTGAAGAATCAAGATTATGATCTGGATCGACTGGAAAATCAAGATTATGACCTGGATTAACTGAAGAATCAAGATTGTGCTATGGATCAACTGAAGAATCATGATTATATTATAATAAAGCTTATCAATTCTTAGATGTGGTTTATGTGACATTTAAGTTTGTCCAGCAATAATGCCAGTCAGAGGGTTGGTACAAACAAAAATGGCAGTTAGAGGGTTGCGACAAGCAAAAATGATGGTCAGAGGGTTGAGACCAGCAAAAATGGTGGTTGGAGGGTTGAGACCTGCAAAAATTGCAGTTAGAGGATTGAGACAAGCAACAATGGCAGTCAGAAGGTTGAGACATGCAAAAACAGCAGTCAGAGGGTTGAGACAAGTGGCAGTTAGAGGGCTGAGACAAGCAACAATGGCATTCATAGGGTTGGGACAAACAAAAATGGCAGTCTGAGGGCTGAGACAAGCAAAAAATAGCAGTCAGAGGGTTGAGACAAGGTAAAATGGCAGTTAGAGGGTTAAGACCAGTAAAAATTGTGGTTGGAGGGTTAAGACTTGCAAAAATTGCACAGTTAGAGGGTTGAGAGACAAGCAACAATGACAGTGGGTTGGGACAACCAAAAATGGCAGTCAGAGGGCTGAGACAAGCAACAATGGCCGTTATAGGGTTGGTACTAACAAAAAAAATGGCAGTCTGAGGGTTGAGACAAACGCAAATGGCAGTCAGAGGGTTGAGACAAGCAAAAATGGCAGTTGAGCTGCATTTTTACCCCCCACTGCCCCCCTTAAGCTGCAGTGAGAGTGATCACCTGCCTCGGTCAAGATGCTTCGATTTACACCTGCAACAAAAACTATCCAACATGTTGCGCTTGGTGGGCAGCAAGCCACGCTGAATACAACCCATTCAGACGAATGGGGAAGCACCATAAACGCAGTGCACATTCTTGCGGTGCGTTCGTTCGGCCAAAACGGGGTTGAGACTGTCTATCACCCCTGAAAAGCGATCCAAACGTGGCGGGTCTATGGTTATAGGCTGCTGCTGTCCAGGGGGTGGCTCCGTTGCTCCTCCAATAGAGTTGAGACAGGAAGTGTGTTTGCTGGACGGATCACCAGGTGAAAAAAAAGGGTAAAAAAGAAAACAAATGCAGCCTCCACCATGAAGGAGCTGGTAAGCTGCAATATATTACATTTTTGGGTTTAATACGGCTTTAAAATAATTTTTCTGTGTGCCGTACATAAAATGTGCTCCTCACCCCTGCAAGATCACAAGAAGGGATTGGCAGGACTACCGGAGGGGCCCGCGGGGAGCTGGGGCGGCTCGGCTCCTGACAGCACAGACAAGGCCGTGTCTGCAGCTTTGTGTGTGCTGCCGCTGATGAAATCTGCCATTGACGTGTATAATTAGAATATTACAGTACGTGCCTCAATTATGGATGGGTTGGGGGCGGGCGGCCATACCAGTACGAGGAGCACTGCAGGTGTGACTTGTCTGCCAGACGGATTTCCATCCAGAACTCTGAGGCTGATCAGCACTTTAACTCTTCGAATTTTGTTGGACTATTGACCCCCCAGTCAGTGTTTTTAGATCTTTTTTGTCAGATGTTACTATGGGATACTGAAGTATAATTACAAGCATTCCATTAGTGTCAAAGGTTTTTATTAACAATGATATGAAGTTCATGCAAAGAGTCAATATTTGCTGTGGTGTCCCCCTTCTTTTTCGAGACCTCTGCAACTCCCCCCTGGCATGGTGTCCATCAACTTCTGGACCACATCCTGACTGATGGCCGCACGTTCTTCCACAATCAATGTTTGGGGTTTGTCAGAATTTGTGTGTGTGTGGGGGGGGGGGGTGTACATCCGCCTCTTGAGACTTGACCACAAGTCCTCGATGGGACTATGGTCTGGGAAGTTTCCTGGCCATGGACCCAAAATATCCATGTTTTGTTCCCCAAGCCACTTCGTTATCACTATGTGATACTGAAGTATAAATACAAGCATTCCATAAGTGTCAGAGGCTTTTATTAACAATGACATGAAGTTCATGCAAAGAGTCAATATTTGCTGTGGTGACCCTTCTTTTTCGAGACCTCTGCAATTCCCCCCTGGCATGGTGTCCATCAACTTCTGGGCCACATCCTGACTGATGGCTACACATTCTTCCATAATCAATGCTTGGGGTTGGTCAGAATTTGTGTGTGTGTGGGGGGGGGGGGGTTTGTTTATCCGCCTCTTGAGGATTGACCACAATTCCTCAATGGGACTAAGGTCTGGGGAGTTTCCTGGCCATGGACCCAAAATGTCCATGTTTAGTTCCCCAAGCCACTTAGTTATCATTATGTGATACTGAAGTATAAATACAAGCATTCCATGAGTGTCAAAGGCTTTTATTAACAATGACATGACGTTCATGCAAAGAGTCAATATTTGCTGTGGTGACCCCTTTCTTTTTCGAGACCTCTGCAATTCCCCCTTGGCATGGTGTCCATCAACTTCTGGACCACATCCTGACTGATGGCCGCACATTCTTCCATAATCAATGCTTGGAGTTTGTCAGAATTTGTGTGTGGGGTTTTTTTTTCTTCACCAGCCTCTTGAGGATTGACCACAAGTTCTCAATGGGACTAATGTCTGGGGAGTTTCCTGACCATGGACCCAAAATTTCCATGTTTTGTTCCTCAAGCCCCCCTTAGTTATCACTAGACATGTGCAGAACGCAAAAAAATCTTGTTTAGCTTCGCTTCATTTCGATTAGTTAGTTACATAAATTAGTTTAGTTTAATTTGTTTAACCACTTCCCATTCGGGCAAATTCTGGCACTCATCTCCTACATCTGAAAATCATCATTTTTTTTCCTAGGTAATTACTCAGAACCCCCAAACATTAAATATGTTTTTTTGGTTTTTTTTTTAGTAGATACCCTAGGCCAGTGATGGTGAACCTTGGCACCCCAGATGTTTTGGAACTACATTTCCCATGATGCTCAACTACACTGCAGTGTGCAGTGTTGTAGTTGAGCATCATGGGAAATGTAGTTCCAAAACATCTAGGGGGGTGCCAAGGTTCCCCATCACTGCCCTAGGGAACAAAATGGCGGGCATTGCAACTTTTTATGTCACGCGATATTTGCGCAGCAATTTATCAAACACGGTTCTTTTTTTTGGCGGGGGGGGGAACTTTCATAAACAAAACAGTAAATTTAGCCCATTTTTTTGTATAATGTGAAAGAAGATGTTACACCGAGTAAATGGATACCCAACATGTCATGAAGTGGTTAAGGTCTGGGGAGTTTCCTGGCTATGGACCCACAATGTCCATGTTTTGTTCCCCGAGCCACTTAGTTATCACTAGACATGTGCAGAACAAAAAAAAAAAAAAAAATCCTATTCGAATCGATTCAAATTTTCCGAATTCAAATACATGCGAATAGTTTTCGAATCAATTTTGAATAGTTTTCGAGTTTGAATAGTTCTCAAGTTCGAAAAGTTTTTCGATTTGTTTTCCAATTTCCAAAGGGAATAAAATAGAAAATAAAGGAATAGAATAGAAAAAAATATAATAGAATTGAAAAGAATATAACCGAATATAAAATATAATAGAGTAAAATAGAACAAGATAGAATAGAAAATAAAAGAATAGAATATAATAGAGTAAATCAGAACAAAATAGAATAGAAAATAAAAGAATAGAATATAATAGAGTAAAATAGAATAGAAATGAATAGAATAAAAACTATTCTAAAATTCAAAATTTCAAATAGCATAAAATCGAATTTGAATACATAAAAAAAAATAGAATAGAAAAAAAAAGTCCAAGACATTATATGACGTTCGGCGGTATGGAAGTGGTTAAGGTCTGGGGAGTTTCCTGGCTATGGACCCACAATGTCCACGTTTTGTTCCCCAAGCCACTTAGTTATCACTAGACATGTGCAGAACAAAACAAAAAAATCCTATTCGAATCGATTCAAATTTTCCAAATTCAAATCCATTCGAAAAGTTTTCGAATCAATTTTGAATAGTTTTCGAGTTCGAATAGTTCTCAAATTCGAAAAGTTTTTCGATTTGTTCTCCAATTTCCAAAGGGAATACAATAGAAAATAAAGGAATAGAATAGAAAAAAAATGTAATAAAATTGAAAAGAATATAACCGAAAATAAAAGAATAGAATATAATAGAGTAAAACAGAACAAAATAGGATAGAAAATAAAAGAATAGAATATAATAGAGTAAAATAGAACAAAATAGAATAGAATAGAAACGAATAGAATAAAAAAAAATATCTACAATTCAAAATTTTAAATAGAATAAAATCGAATTTCAATACATAAGAAAAGAATAGAATAGAAAAAAAAAAGCCCAGGACGTCATATGAGGTTCGGTGGTATAGAAGTGATTAAGGTCTGGGAAGTTTCCTGGCTATGGACCCACAATGTCCACGTTTTGTTGCCCGAGCCACTTAGTTATCACTAGGCATGTGCAGAACGAAATAAAATTTGTTTAATTCCGATTCGTTAGTTGCATTAATTTGTTTAGTTAAATTTGTTTAAGTCTTTTTTTTTTTTTTATAGGAATTTGTTTTGTTTATTCCTATTCGAATCGATTCAAATTTTCCGAATTCAAATCCATTTGAATAGTTTTCGAATCAATTTTGAATGGTTTTCGAGTTAAAATAGTTCTCAAAATTCGAAAAAATTTTAGATTTGTTTTCCAATTTCCAAAGAGAATAAAATAGAAAATAAAGGAATAGAATAGAAAAAAATATAATAGAATTGAAAAGAATATAACCGAAATATAACCGAATATAAATCATAATAGAGTAAAATAGAACAAAACAGAATAGAAAATAAAAGAATAGAATATAATAGAGTAAAACAGAACAAAATAGAATAGAAAAGTCCATTCGAAACGTTTTCGAATCAATTTTGAATAATTTTTTTTTAATAGAATATAACCGAAAATAAAAGAATAGAATATAATAGAGTAAAACAGAACAAAAAATAGAATAGAAAATAAAAGAATAAAATATAATAGAGTAAAATAGAACAAAACAGAAACGAATAGAATAAAAAAAATTCTAAAATTCTAAATTTCAAATAGAATAAAATCAAATTTGAATATATAAGAAAAGAATAGAATAGAAAAAAAACGCCCAGGACGTCATATGACGTTTGGCGGTATAGAAGTGGTTAAGGTCTGGGGTGTTTCCTGGCTATGGACCCACAATGTCCACGTTTTGTTCCCCGAGCCACTTAGTTATCACTAGACATGTGCAGAACAAAAAAAAAAAAAAATCCTAATCGAATCGATTCAAATTTTCCAAATTCAAATCCATTCGAATAGTTTTCGAATCAGTTTTGAATAGTTTTTGAGTTCGAAAAGTTCTCGAATTCGAAAAGTTTTCGATTTGTTTTCCAATTTCCAAAGAGAATAAAATAGAAAATAAAGGAATAGAATAGAAAAAAATATAATAGAATTGAAAAGAATATAACCGAAAATAAAAGAATAGAATATAATAGAGTAAAACAGAACAAAAAATAGAATAGAAAATAAAAGAATAGAATAAGAGTAAAATAGAACAAAATAAAATAGAAAATATAAGAATAAAATATAATAGAGTAAAATAGAACAAAATAAAATAGAAAATACAAGAATAAAATATAACAGAGTAAAATAAAACAAAATAAAATAGAAAATACAAGAATAAAATATAATAGAGTAAAATAGAACAAAATAGAATAGAATAAAAAAAATAGAATAAGATAGAATATAAGACTCTTCTAAAATTCAAATTTCAAATAGAATAAAATTGAATTTGAATACATAAGAAAAGAATGGAATAGAAAAGAAAAAAGAATAGAATAGAACATGGTCGCTCAACCTGTGGCCCTCCAGCTGTTGCCGAACTACAAGTCCCATGAGGCATTGACAGGCTGACAGTTACAAGCATGACTCCCAAAGGCAGAGGCATGATGGGACTTGTAGTTCCACAACAGCTGGAGGGCCGCTGGTTGAGCAACCATGGAAGAGACTATAATAGAATGGAAAAGAATAGAATTAAAAAAAACAATAGAATAGAACGAATATAACGATGTTCCGAAATTCGAATAGAATAAATTCGAATTTCAAAAAAGAAAAGAATTGGAAAAATCTTTGAATTCGAAAACTATTCGAAATTGATTTGAAGACTATTCTAATTCTTTAATTTTTTTTTGTTCATCATTTCAGATTAGTTTAAATTTGGTGCTATTGTAATTCGAAAATTCGGATACATTCGAAATTTCCAAAAAACGAAAAATTTGTCCGAATTTCACGCTGCACGTGTCTTAGTTATGACTTTTGCCTTATGGCAAGGTGCTCCATCATGCTCGGAAAGGCCTTGTTCTTCACCAAGATGTTCTTGGATGGTTGGGAGAAGTTGCTCTCGGAGGATGTTTTTGTTCCATTCTTTATTCATGGTTGTGTTTTTAGGCTAAAATTGTGAGTGACCCCCCCCCACCACCACTCTCTTGTCTGAGAAGCAACCTCACACATGAAAGGTCTCAGGAGGCTTTACTGTTGACACAGAACTGATGGTGGCCATCACCTTTTCTTCTCCAGATCAGGTTTTTTTCCGGAAAATTGGAAAGGGGATTCATCATAGAAAATGACTTCCCTGAAGGTCCTCAGCAGTCCAATCCCTGTAACCTTTACAGAATATCAGTCTGTTCCTGATGGTTTTCCTGGAGAGACGTGGCTTCTTTGCTGCCCTTCTTGACACCAGGCCATCCTCCAAAAGTCTTCTCCTCACTGTGGGTGCCGATGCCCTCACACCTGCCTCCTACCATTCCTGAGCAAGCTCTGCACTGGTGCCCCAATCCCGCAGCTGAATCAACTGTAGGTGAACTTACACAGGACCCCCTCCTCGCCCCCCCGGTCTCGCTGACCTGGACCACGGCAATCTCCAGTTCTAAGCCCCCCGGTATATCCGCGTCAGGAGTCCGGGGCTTAGAAACCCCTTGGCATCCACGCGTCTTCTTCATAGCTGACAGGGCGGGCTATGCGGCTGCTGATTGGATATGATCAAGCACTGTTTGTAGTGTGAAACGCGTCAGATTTCCTGCACGTTCTGCTGTGGCATGTATTTTTGTTGATTTTTATTCAATAAGGGCGAAAATAATTTTGAGTGCGGCTGTCCAGGATTTTTCCCAAAACTTCATTGCTATAAGCATTGCCGGCACCTGTGCCTTCCAGCCTGGAGGAGAGGTCTGTTCCTGACTGACCTTCCTAGAGCGGTGATATTTCTTTTGCGGCTGCTGATTGGTCGGCGCCGCCCATGTGACAGCGCTGACCAATTAGAATGCCCCGAAACATCCCTCCTGATGAGGTACATTTTGGTCGTTCAGCTCAGGGGATTTCTAAGCATGTGAACCCCTGACACGGTTATACCGGGGCTTAGGACGGGAGATTGCCGCGGTCCGGGTCAGCTGGACCGGAGGGGGGGCGAGGAGGGGGAACCTGTGTAAATTCACCTTACAGATTTTTGGCAAGGAAGGGCGGGAAGATAAGTGAGGAAAAGGGAAGAGAAGAGAGGGAAAGATAAGGGAAGAGGAGAAAAGGGAAGATAAGAGAAGAAAGGAAAGGAAAAGGAAAGAGACAAGAAGAAAGGAAAGGAAAAGGAAAGAGACGAGAAGAAAGGAAAGGAAAAGGAAAGAGACGAGAAGAAAGGAAAAGGAAAGAGAAGAAAGGAAAGGAAAAGAGAAGGGAAAATAAGAAAAAGGAAGATGAGGGAAGAAAGGAAAAGAGAATGGAAGAGAAGAAAAGGGAAGAAAGGAAAGGAAAAGGAAAGAAAAGGGAAGAAAGGAAAGGAAAAGGCAAGAGAAGAAGAGGGAAGGTAAGAAAAGAGAAGGGAAGAGAAGAAAGGGGAATGGAAGATAAGAGAGAAAAAACAAACAAGGGAAGAGAAGAATGGAAAGGAGAAGGGAAGAGAAGAAAAGGGAAGGGAAGATAAGAGAGGAAAAGAGAAGAAAAGGGAAGATAAGGGAAGAAAGGAAAAGAGAAGGGAAGAGAATAGAAGAAAGGAAAAGAGAAGAGAAGAAAGGAAAAGGGAAGTGAAGAAAAGGGAAGGTAAGAGAAGAGAAGAAAGTAAAAGAGAATAGAAGAGAAGAAAAGGGAAGGGAAGATAAGAATGGAAAAGGAAAGAAAAGGGAAGGGAAGAGAAGAAAAGGGAAGAGAAGAGTGGAAAGGAGAAGGGAAGAGAAGAAAATGGAAGGGAAGAAAAGAGAAGGGAAGAGAAGAAAGGGGAAGGGAAGATAAGAGAGGAAAAGGAAAGAAAAGAGAAGAAAAGGGAAGGTAAGAAAACGGAAGAGAAGAAAGTAAAAGAGAATGGAAGAGAAGAAATGGGAATGGAAGATAAGAGAGGAAAATGAAAGAAATTAGAAGGGAAGAGAAGAATGGAAAGGAGAAGGGAAGAGAAGAAAAGGGAAGAGAAGAAAGGGAAGAGAAGAAAAGGGAAGAGAAGAAAGGGAAGAGAAGAAAAGGGAAGGTAAGAAAAGAGAAGAGAAGAAAGTAAAAGAGAATGGAAGAGAAGAAAAGGGAAGGGAAGATAAGAGAGGAAAATGAAAGGCAAGGGAAAAAAGAGAAAGGAAGAGAAGAAAGGGGAAGAGAAGAAAGGGGAAGGGAAGATAAGAGAGGAAAAGGAAAGAAAAGAGAAGGGAAGAGAAGAGAAGAAAGGAAAAGAGAAGGAAAGAGAAGAAAGGGGAAGGTAAGAAAAGAGAAGAGAAGAAAGTAAAAGAGAAGAAAAGGGAAGGGAAGATAAGAGAGGAAAATGAAAGAAAATAGAAGAAAAGGGAACAGAAGAGAAGAAAGGAAAAGAGAAGGGAAGAGAAAAAAGGGAAAAGGAAGAAAAGGGAAGATAAGAGAGGAAAAGAGAAGGGAAGAGAAAAAAGGGAAAATTAAGAAAAGGGAAGATAAGAGAGGAAAAGAGAAGGGGAGGGAAGATAAGGGATGGGAAGAGAAAACAAGAAAGGAAAAGAGAAGGGGAAATAAGAGAAGGAAAGGGAAGAGAAGAATAGATAATAAAAGAGAATTTAACAGAATAGAAGAGAGGAAGGGAGGTCAAGAGAAGAGAAGAAAGGGGAAAGGGAGAGAAGAAAAGGGAAAGGGAGATAAGATAAGCAAAGAGAAGGGAAGTGGTGAGGAGAGGAAGGAGAAGAGAAGAGTAAATAATAAAAGAGGAGAGGAGGGGAAGGCAAACCGATCTCATTTCAATCGAATGCTTTGGAGGCCGGAGGAGAGATCTGGGGTCTAATAGACTCCGGATTTCTCCATAAAAAGGATCTGTCATGCCCCATGCTATCATAACAGGTGTTGTTCATCCCTTGTGGTAGCAATAAAGTTAGAAAAATAATAATTAAGGCACAGTATATATATATAGTTAAAAAATGAAGTTTTTAAAATATGAAGTTAAAAAAAAAATGAAGGTACAATGTAAAATGAAATAAAAATAAAATAAATAATAAAATAATTTAAAAAAATGTTTTAAAGCACCCTGGCCGCCCTCCCATGTGCTCATGTAGATCTGGCACACGCATATATAGACGGTGATCGCACCACACATGTGACCGATCGCCACAAAACGTCAGCACAGGAGCAATAATTCTAGCGCCAGCGCCCCTCTGTGACTCTAAACTGGTAACCTGTAAAGGCTTTTAAAGAGTCCCCTATGGAGATTGTTATGGTAATGCCGTTTGGCGCCTTTCCACGGGCGTGCGCAATTTTGAAGCGTGACATAGTTTGATATCTATTTCCTCAGCATTACATCATCTTTTTTTTTTTTTTTTTTTCCCAAACAGTTGGGTATTATTTTGTGGTTTTTATTTGCATTAAAATTAATGAAATATCACTTAATACTTACATAATAATTAAAGTAATTGAAAAACCTCTGCGCAAATATTGGGTGACATAAGAATACGCAACACCCACCATTCTATTCTCTAGGGCCTCTGATTAAATAAAAAAATATATAATATTTGGGGGGTTCTAAGTATTCTTTTAGCAAAAAAAAACATCAATCGCCATCGTGTCTCTTTATTTGTGGCGTGCGGATCATGCTGCTGTAGCTGTATAAAGTAGACGTAGGCAGCGATCGTCATGTCCGTGTTCCTTCCTCAGATTTTCATTTTTATTAAAATCCAATTTCTGCAGATGGCTGGGGGGCGGGGGGGGGGGGGTCCTCCTCGTTCTGAAGCTTTGACAGCCCCCTAATGTGAGTGAGATGTTCTGATAATTACTGCTGGTCGCGGCTGGTTGCGGCTGGTCGTGGTGATCGCGGTGGTCGGCCATTCTGTCGTGTATCAAATATCACTGTGGATTACATTACACCGTCCTTACAGGTCCAACTACTATCAAGGTCATTCCGGGGGGGGGGCTTCCGCCGCGGCGTTGCCTCTGGTGTCACGTCGACAAAAATAAAGAAGTCGAGATTGTAATAAAAAATATAAAATAAGTATAAAAAAAATAAATAAAACATAAATAATAATAATAATTTTAAATAAATAATACCAGGATCATGGCTGCAGCTGCCAAAGAAAAAAAAAAGTGTAAAAAAAATGTAAATAAAAAATATAAAATAAGTATTAAAAAAAAAACATAAATAATAATAATAATTTTAAGAAATTGCATCTAAACAAATTAACCACTTGCTTCCCAGCGTATGTATATAAATATCCTAAGCAGCAAGCAGTCATACCAGGATCATGGCTGCAGCTGCCAAAAAAAAAAAAAAGTGTAAAAAAAAATGTAAATAAAAAATATAAAATAAGTATTAAAAAAAAAAACATAAATAATAATAATAATTTTAAGAAATTGCATCTAAACAAATAATTAACCACTTGCTTCCCAGCGTGTGTATATAAACGTCCTGGGCAGCAAGTGGTTACACCAGGATCATGGCTGCAGCTGCCAAGAAGAAAAAATAAAAGTAAAAAAAAAAAAATGTAAATAAAAAATAAATATAAAAAAACAAACATAAATGATAATAACAATTAAAAAAATGTGCATCGAATAAATAAACCATTTGCTTCCCAGTGTATGTATATAAATATCCTAGGCAGCAAGCAGTCATACCAGGATCATGGCTGCAGCTGCCAAAAAAAAAAAGTGTAAAAAAATGTAAATAAAAAATATAAAATAAGTATTAAAAAAAAAAAAACATAAATAATAATAATACATTTAAGCAATTGCATCTAAACAAATTAAGCACTTGCTTCCCAGCGTATGTATATAAACGTCCTGGGCAGCAAGTGGTTATACCAGGATCATGGCTGCAGCTGCCAAAAAAAAAGTGTAAAAAAAAAAAATGTAAAAAAAAAATATAAAATAAGTATTAAAAAAAAAAACATAAATAATAATAATAATTTTAAGAAATTGCATCTAAACAAATAATTAACCACTTGCTTCCCAGCGTGTGTATATAAACGTCCTGGGCAGCAAGTGGTTACACCAGGATCATGGCTGCAGCTGCCAAGAAGAAAAAATAAAAGTAAAAAAAAAAAAAAAATGTAAATAAAAAATAAATATAAAAAAACAAACATAAATGATAATAACAATTAAAAAAATATGCATCTAATAAATAAACCATTTGCTTCCCAGTGTATGTATATAAATATCCTAGGCAGCAAGCAGTCATACCAGGATCATGGCTGCAGCTGCCAAAAAAAAAAAGTGTAAAAAAATGTAAATAAAAAATATAAAATAAGTATTAAAAAAAAAAAAAAACATAAATAATAATAATACATTTAAGCAATTGCATCTAAACAAATTAAGCACTTGCTTCCCAGCGTATGTATATAAACGTCCTGGGCAGCAAGTGGTTATACCAGGATCATGGCTGCAGCTGCCAAAAAAAAAGTGTAAAAAAAAAAATGTAAAAAAAAAATATAAAATAAGTATTAAAAAAAAAACATAAATAATAATAATAATTTTAAGAAATTGCATCTAAACAAATTAACCACTTGCTTCCCAGCGTATGTATATAAATATCCTAAGCAGCAAGCAGTCATACCAGGATCATGGCTGCAGCTGCCAAAAAAAAAAAAGTGTAAAAAAAAATGTAAATAAAAAATATAAAATAAGTATTAAAAAAAAAAACATAAATAATAATAATAATTTTAAAAAATTGCATCTAAACAAATAATTAACCACTTGCTTCCCAGCGTGTGTATATAAACGTCCTGGGCAGCAAGTGGTTACACCAGGATCATGGCTGCAGCTGCCAAGAAGAAAAAATAAAAGTAAAAAAAAAAAAAATGTAAATAAAAAATAAATATAAAAAAACAAACATAAATGATAATAACAATTAAAAAAATGTGCATCTAATAAATAAACCATTTGCTTCCCAGTGTATGTATATAAATATCCTAGGCAGCAAGCAGTCATACCAGGATCATGGCTGCAGCTGCCAAAAAAAAAAAGTGTAAAAAAATGTAAATAAAAAATATAAAATAAGTATTAAAAAAAAAAAAAACATAAATAATAATAATACATTTAAGCAATGGCATCTAAACAAATTAAGCACTTGCTTCCCAGCGTATGTATATAAACGTCCTGGGCAGCAAGTGGTTATACCAGGATCATGGCTGCAGCTGCCAAAAAAAAAAAGTGTAAAAAAATGTAAATAAAAAATATAAAATAAGTATTAAAAAAAAGAAAAAACATAAATAATAATAATACATTTAAGCAATTGCATCTAAACAAATTAAGCACTTGCTTCCCAGCGTATGTATATAAACGTCCTGGGCAGCAAGTGGTTATACCAGGATCATGGCTGCAGCTGCCAAAAAAAAAAGTGTAAAAAAAAAATGTAAAAAAAAAATATAAAATAAGTATTAAAAAAAAAAACATAAATAATAATAATAATTTTAAGAAATTGCATCTAAACAAATTAACCACTTGCTTCCCAGCGTATGTATATAAATATCCTAAGCAGCAAGCAGTCATACCAGGATCATGGCTGCAGCTGCCAAAAAAAAAAATGGCACCTTCCGATATTGTGGGAGATGATGAGTAACTACGCTCCTGTTATAATTGTTTTATGCCACTTCGTTATGTTCACTTCTAATAAATTAACCACTTGCTTCCCAGCGTGTGTATATAAACGTCCTGGGCAGCAAGCAGTCATACCAGGATCATGGCTGCAAAAGTGTAAATAAATAAAGTAAATAATATATAAAAATAAATAAATATTACATATAAAATAAATATAACAAATAAAACGTAAATAATAATTAAAAGAAAAAAAAACGAATAAAAAACGAATAAATTAAACGCTTGCTTCCCAGCGTACAAATTTAAATGTCCTAGGCAGCAAGTGGTTATACCAGGATCATGGCTGCAGCTGCCAAAACGAAAGTTTTAAAAAAAATGTAATAAAATAAATAAAATATAAAATAAATATAAAAAATAAAACATAAATAATGAAAAAAAAAAAAAAAATGAAATTTGCATCCAATCAATTAAACGGTTGCTTCCCAGCATACAAACATAAATATCCTGGGCAGCAAGTGGCTATACCAGGATCATGGCTGCAGCTGTCAAAAAAATATATAAATAAATAAAATCTAAAATCAATATAAAAATAAAAAATCAGTATAAAAAAATTAAAAAAGTAAATAATATATAAAAATAAATAAATATAAAATAAATATAACAAATAAAACATTAATAATAATTAAAAAAAATTGAATAAATTAAACGCTTGCTTCCCAGCGTACGAATTTAAATGTCCTGGGCAGCAAGTGGTTATACCAGGGTCATGGCTGCAGCTGCCAAACAAAAGTTTAAAAAAAAAAAATGTAATAAAATAAATAAAATATAAAATAAATATAAAAAATAAGACATAAATAAAAAAATAATAATTACATTTGCATCCAATCAATTAAATGGTTGCTTCCCAGCATACAAACAGATGTCCTGGACAGCAAGTGGCTATACCAGGATAACGGCTGCAGCTGTAAAAAAAAAAAAAAATAAAATAAAATAAAATCTAAAATCAATATAAAAATAAAACATAAAAAACAGGAAAATTATAAATTAAATTTGAAAAAAAAAAAAAAAATCGAAGCACCCCCGTCCCTCCATGCTTGCACGCAAATTTGCACGTAGGTACGGCGTGCATAGGTAAACGGTGATTGCACCTTCGGATATTCCAGGAGGATGGTGAGAAACGAATTGTTTTATGCCACTTCGCCATGTTCACTGCTAATAAATTAACCGCTTGCTTTCCAGCGCATGTATATAAACATCCTATCAGCGGTTATATTAGGATCATGGATGCAGCTGCCAAAAAAAAAAAACTTGTAAAAATCTTTTTTTAACCACTTGCTTCCCGGCGTGTGTATATAAACGTCCTGGGCAGCAAGCAGTCATACCAGGATCATGGCTGCAAAAGTAAGTGTAAGACTGGGCCGCAGGGCAGTATTCCAACATGATAACCCCCCCAAACACACCTCCAAGACCACCACTGCCTTGCTAAAGAAGCTGAGGGTAAAGGTGATGGACTGGCCAAGCACGTCTCCAGACCTAAACCCTATTGATCATCTGTGGGACATCCTCAAATGGAAGGTGGAGGAGAGCAAGGTCTCTAACATCCACCAGCTCCGTGATGTCGTCATGGAGGAGTGGAAGAGGACTCCAGTGACAACCTGTGAAGCTCTGGTGACCTCCATGCCCAAGAGGGTTAAGGCAGTGCTGGAAAATAATGGTGGCCACACAAAATATTGACACTTTGGGCCCAATTTGGACATTTTCACTTAGGGGGTGTACTGACTTTTGTTGCCAGCGGTTTAGACATTAATGGCTGTGTGTTGAGTTATTTTGAGGGGACAGCAAATTTACACTGTTATACAAGCTGTACACTCACTACTTTACATTGTAGACAAGTGTCATTTCTTCAGTGTTGTCACATGAAAAGATAGAAGAAAAGATTTACACAAATGTGAGGGGTGTACTTACTTTTTGGGATACTGTATAACGTTTGGGAGTTCCAAGTAATTTTTAGGCAAAAACTTTTACGTATGTGAAAAATGTGACAATCACGGCGGACAGCGAGCGGTTAAAAACACAAGGTTACCTTTCAATATTCCGGGAGGATGTCGGGAAGCTGAGCTCTCGTTATAATTGTTTTATGCCACTTCATTATGTTCACTTCTGATTAATAAATTAAATGGGAAATCTGCCGCCGTTATTACCAAAACTATCTAGAAATTCTCTTTGTGTTGAGATGTAATTACGAGGACGGGATTATTATAATTATAAACACCTCGATAAGAATGTCTGGATATTCAACTTTTTTAAAATTTTTTTTAGGTTTAATTTTTTTTAGGAAAGTTTGCCGATAGAGAAGAAGGAGATTTTGTGTTTTATTTCTGCTTTTCCATGTGGTATTGGTTGCCCTAGTTTTAGGTGGCCCCGTAGTATTAGCTTTATTTTCTGGGTTTCTCTGATTTCCGGTGGGATTTATCTGGTAAAATATGTATTACACTAATTGCTTTCTTTCTTCTCCTGACTTGGTTTCAGTGGCACATGTGTGATTTCCGTTATATTCAGTTGGGACTTGGAACACGTGCACATTTCCAATATAGAAGTGGCTATGGGAGTTTTTTTGCCCCCAAATAATAACATGTTAGCCTCTAGTACAGCGTTTCTCTACCTTTTTACTCCAGAGGAAGCCTTGGAATAATGTGTCAGGTATTAGGGAAGCACTGCTAACATTATTTCATCAGTGTAAATGGGAAGAATGTCCCTTATATTGGAGGTCAGTGGGAAGAATGTTCCTTACATTGGTGATCAGTGAGAAGAATGTTCCTTACATTGGTGATCAGTGAGAAGAATGTCCCTTACATTGGTGATCAGTGAGAAGAATGTCCCTTACATTGGTGATCAGTGAGAAGAATGTTCCTTACATTGGTGATCAGTGAGAAGAATGTTCCTTACATTGGTGATCAGTGAGAAGAATGTCCCTTACATTGGTGATCAGTGAGAAGAATGTCCCTTACATTGGTGATCAGTGGGAAGAATGTTCCTTACATTGGTGATCAGTGAGAAGAATGTTCCTTACATTGGTGGTCAGTGAGAAGAATGCTCCTTACATTGGTGATCAGTGAGAAGAATGTTCCTTACATTGGTGATCAGTGGGAAGAATGTCCCTTACATTGGTGATCAGTGAGAAGAATGTTCCTTACATTGGTGGTCAGTGAGAAGAATGCTCCTTACATTGGTGATCAGTGAGAAGAATGTTCCTTACATTGGTAATCAGTGAGAAGAATGTTCCTTACATTGGTGATCAGTGGGAAGAATGTTCCTTACATTGGTGATCAGTGAGAAGAATGGTCCTTACATTGGTGATCAGTGAGAAGAATGTTCCTTACATTGGTAATCAGTGAGAAGAATGTTCCTTACATTGGTGATCAGTGGGAAGAATGTTCCTTACATTGGTAATCAGTGAGAAGAATGTTCCTTACATTGGTGATCAGTGAGAAGAATGTTCCTTACATTGGTGATCAGTGAGAAGAATGTTCCTTACATTGGTGATCAGTGAGAAGAATGTTCCTTACATTGGTGATCAGTGAGAAGAATGTTCCTTATATTGGTGATCAGTGAGAAGAATGTTCCTTACATTGGTGATCAGTGAGAAGAATGTTCCTTACATTGGTGATCAGTGAGAAGAATGTTCCTTACATTGGTGATCAGTGGGAAGAATGTTCCTTACATTGGTGATCAGTGAGAAGAATGGTCCTTACATTGGTGATCAGTGAGAAGAATGTTCCTTACATTGGTGATCAGTGAGAAGAATGTTCCTTACATTGGTGATCAGTGAGAAGAATGTTCCTTACATTGGTCAGTGAGAAGAATGTTCCTTACATTGGTGATCAGTGAGAAGAATGTTCCTTACATTGGTGATCAGTGAGAAGAATGTTCCTTACATTGGTGATCAGTGAGAAGAATGTTCCTTACATTGGTGATCAGTGAGAAGAATGTTCCTTACATTGGTGGTCAGTGAGAAGAATGCTCCTTACATTGGTGATCAGTGAGAAGAATGTTCCTTACATTGGTGATCAGTGGGAAGAATGTCCCTTACATTGGTGATCAGTGAGAAGAATGTTCCTTACATTGGTGGTCAGTGAGAAGAATGCTCCTTACATTGGTGATCAGTGAGAAGAATGTTCCTTACATTGGTGATCAGTGGGAAGAATGTCCCTTACATTGGTGATCAGTGAGAAGAATGTTCCTTACATTGGTGGTCAGTGAGAAGAATGCTCCTTACATTGGTGATCAGTGAGAAGAATGTTCCTTACATTGGTAATCAGTGAGAAGAATGTTCCTTACATTGGTGATCAGTGGGAAGAATGTTCCTTACATTGGTGATCAGTGAGAAGAATGGTCCTTACATTGGTGATCAGTGGGAAGAATGTTCCTTACATTGGTGATCAGTGGGAAGAATGTTCCTTACATTGGTAATCAGTGAGAAGAATGTTCCTTACATTGGTGATCAGTGGGAAGAATGTTCCTTACATTGGTGATCAGTGAGAAGAATGGTCCTTACATTGGTGATCAGTGAGAAGAATGTTCCTTACATTGGTGATCAGTGAGAAGAATGTTCCTTACATTGGTGATCAGTGAGAAGAATGTTCCTTACATTGGTGATCAGTGAGAAGAATGTTCCTTACATTGGTGATCAGTGAGAAGAATGTTCCTTACATTGGTGATCAGTGAGAAGAATGTTCCTTACATTGGTGATCAGTGAGAAGAATGTTCCTTATATTGGTGATCAGTGAGAAGAATGTTCCTTACATTGGTGATCAGTGAGAAGAATGTTCCTTACATTGGTGATCAGTGAGAAGAATGTTCCTTACATTGGTGATCAGTGAGAAGAATGTTCCTTACATTGGTGATCAGTGGGAAGAATGTTCCTTACATTGGTGATCAGTGAGAAGAATGGTCCTTACATTGGTGATCAGTGAGAAGAATGTTCCTTACATTGGTGATCAGTGAGAAGAATGTTCCTTACATTGGTGATCAGTGAGAAGAATGTTCCTTACATTGGTCAGTGAGAAGAATGTTCCTTACATTGGTGATCAGTGAGAAGAATGTTCCTTACATTGGTGATCAGTGAGAAGAATGTTCCTTACATTGGTGATCAGTGAGAAGAATGTTCCTTACATTGGTGATCAGTGAGAAGAATGATCCTTACATTGGTGATCAGTGAGAAGAATGCTCCTTACATTGGTGATCAGTGAGACGAATGTTCCTTACATTGGTGATCAGTGAGAAGAATGCTCCTTACATTGGTGATCAGTGAGAAGAATGTTCCTTACATTGGTGATCAGTGAGAAGAATGTTCCTTACATTGGTGATCAGTGAGAAGAATGTTCCTTACATTGGTGATCAGTGGGAAGAATGTTCCTTACATTGGTGATCAGTGAGAAGAATGTCCCTTACATTGGTGATCAGTGGGAAGAATGTTCCTTACATTGGTGATCAGTGGGAAGAATGTTCCTTACATTGGTGGTCAGTGAGAAGAATGTTCCTTACATTGGTGATCAGTGGGAAGAATGTTCCTTACATTGGTGATCAGTGGGAAGAATGCTTCTTACCTTCGAGGTCAGTTGGAAGAATGCTCCTTACATTGGTATTTAGTTTTACCTAATTGAACAAGCTGATACAGCTCATCAACATTCACGTCACGCAAAGTCCTCAGCAAGGGACTTGAGAAGAAGTGAAAGTAAAGGAGCGCCCGGTATCCAGTAGTTGTAGGTTTTAAAGACGTTTTATTTGAAGTCACAACAATAGAATGAGGCCTCATTCTATTGTTGTGACTTCAAATAAAACATCATTAAAACCTACATCTACTGGATACCAGGCGCTCCTTTACTTTCACTTCTTCTCAAGCATACGTGGAGTCGACCACAAGGCCGTACCCCGAGGTAGCAGTCCAGGCCCTAACAGGGCCCACCACCACCTTTTCCTCAAACCGGCATGAACCTCTGGGAACAAACCCTTCCTATCTGTCCACAACTTTCCATACCCTACAGCAGTGACTGATCAAGTCAGTCCAGCAGGATCTACAACCCCCCTCATAAGCCTCAGCAAGGGACTGTCTTTGCTTGGGTTGCTCATCATATTTCAGAATGACTTTCTAAACCAAATATAAGTTACGAGTATCACGAGGGAGGAAATGATCCATAATGATGCACACATCTCTCAGGTGGTCACGGTAAAGGTCATCAGCCATATTTTCTCTAGAATCACTTACTTAGCAACTTCTTTTCTATCCTTTTTTAGCTCATCTTGTGTACATACCACGCGCAGTTCCTAAATATCTCGCCCTCACAAAAAATGCCAACAACTTTCACACCTCAGACTTTAACCAGAACTAATGTGGCCAAACTACATTCCGTGGATGTCCATGGGTGGCCCTTCCCTGTCAATCTTTGGATAAATATAGCAGATATTTGGTAAAATCTCAAATAAATAGCCGCTTAAACTTGGTCAATATGATCCATCGACTGCCTTTTTTTTGCTAAGTAGCCTGTTTGCCCCAGTCATGATGGTAACACAATGTTCAGAAATGGAGGAGCCAAGCTGTGCACAGATGTAGGAGGACATTCACACAATGTTGTCTAGACTGGCCATTGACCAACTCTTTGGCTGTTGTACTGTCGGTGTAGAGCCCCCCCATCACATCAGGGTCTCCTTCCACAGAGTCTCTCATCACAGAGTTCCCTTCAGAGCCCTTCCTTACTCTGGTAGCATGGTGGAGGGCGGAAAGCGAGGCAGGTCTGGATGGAGGTACGTTTCCATTCGCTTCTAAATGCTGGGGGCAAACCTAACATTCCGCCTGCCCTGAATTAGTATCATGCTTTGCCGAGGTGTGGGCTGGATACGGGCGTCCTTTCCCTAGAGCTTAACAAATTTGCTTTGTGATGTGATGATTTTTTGGTAACAGGTTCTCTATAATGAGAAATGCAGGGTCTAAAAGACCCCCCCCAATGTCTCCCATGTGCTCCAGTGAATGTAATGCAATATACATCGCACTGCATTACATTCTTTCCCTGGTATGCTGGCCGGGAAAACTGTCAAAGGGGACCCTGAAGCGAGGCTTCCGGGTCAGCAACAAGAAGGGGAGGAGCTCTTCTCCCTCCCCTCTACCCAGCGGCACCCACTATGCTGGGCCCAGGCCCGCAGATGAGCCAGTGGAGCTCAGGATACATAGCTGGGGGGAGGGGGGGCACTTGTGTGGGGTGTGTGGACAATTAAACTGCCCAGCGCCCGGAAATACATGCCCCAGGCATCGGGTGATCGGAATTGTGCATCCCTGTGCCTAGTGCCAACAGTGAATGGGCTGACAAAGGATGACCTGGGTTTGTTGAGCCCTGCCTTAGAGCTTCATTGGTTCTTATAGCGCTGGTGGCTGGCCCACACCATGTCAAAGTATAATGCCGAAGCAAACTGCATCCAGTTTTGCACTCTGGGGGAAGCCAAATGGCCCCCCACGGGGTTATGGCATTCTGGGCAACCAAGGATAGAGGGATCAATGGGCCTCAGTTGGCCCCATTGTGAGTGAGGGCAAGGCACAGCCCTGGTGGTGGTATCTGCCATGCTGGTTGTAGGCTTAATTATGGGCTTATAGGTCCTAATATCTGACAGACAATCGTCCTCACCACGCACACTTTAGGCCCTGGCTGTGTCAGTATGTACTGATTGTGTTATGGCGGCCATGTTTCTGGCAGTGTCGGTACCGTACTGAATGTATATCTTTATGGGATGTCTATACAGTACTGTGTATATCTGTATATAGTTTAATGTATGGTTTGGTAAAGGGTTCAGGTACGCCACCGACCATGGTAACAATCTTGACTGGACATGACCTTCTGTGTCTCTCAATGGACTCCAAGAAAAAGGATCTTACAGTGAGTACAAAACTCCTATTTTCTTTCTTTTCCATTGAGGGCCACAGGAGGTCATATGCTGTTGGGTTAGACTGCTGTCTACAGTATATGATCCCCTGTGTCCATCATGAGATGAAAAAGAAAAGAACCTTGAGGCGAGTACAAAAGTCCTATTGTCTTTCTCATCCATTGAGGGACACAGGAAGTCAGATGTCCACCTACAGCCTATGATTTCCTATGCTCCTCAATGGACTCCAAGAAAGGGGTTTTAAGGTGAGTACAAAAACCCTATCCTACCCTACCCTATATTTTCTCATCCATTGAGAGGAAGTCATATACTGTTGGGTTATACTGTGACCTACAGGGATTTTAAGGTGAGTACAAAATTCCTATTGTCTTTCTCATCCATCGAGGGACACAGGAAGTCATCCTTCCACCTACAGCATATGATTTCCTATGCTCCTCAATGGACTCCAAGAAAGAGGTTTTAAGGTGAGTACTAAAACCCTATCTCTTTTCTCATCCATTGAGAGGAAGTCATATACTGTTGGGTTATACTGTGACCTACAGGGATTTTAAGGTGAGTACAAAATTCCTATTTTCTTTCTCATCCACTGAGAAAGAAAATAGGAATTTTGTGCTCACCTTAAAATCCCTGTAGGACAGGACGTCGTAGGGAGAGTACAAAGATTAAATTTTTTTTTTTTTCATCCATCGAGGGGCACAGGAAGTCATATACTATTGAGTTATACTGCTGCCTATAGTATATGACCACGTGTGTCCCTCAATAGATTCCAAGAATAACTCACAGACCCACGTGGACTCGCAGACCAACGTGCACTCGCAGACCCACGTGCACTCGCAGGCCCACGTGCACTCGCAGGCCCACGTGAACTCGCAGACCAACGTGCACTCGCAGACCAACGTGCATTTGCAGACCCACGTGCACTCGCAGACCCACGTGCACTCGCAGACCCACGTGCACTCGCAGGCCCATGTGCACTCGCAGACCCACGTGCACTCGCAGACCAACGTGCACTCGCAGACACACGTGGACTCGCAGACCCACGTGCACTCGCAGACCCACGTGCACTCGCAGACCCACATGGACTCGCAGACCAACGTGCACTCGCAGACCCACGTGCACTCGCAGACCAACGTGCACTCGCAGAACCACGTGCACTCGCAGACCAACGTGCACTCGCAGACCCACGTGGACTCGCAGACCCACATGCACACACAATACACAGGTACACACAATACACAAGTACTAATGGTCCTCACACTACTCAGACAACACTCAGGTACTCACAATACACAGGTACTATCTGACACTAATACGCAATACAGCCCACGTGCACTAGCAGCACTCATGTACTTACAATACACAGGTACTATGACCTCTGTTACAACCTCTTGTTTCCAAGTTCTGGTTTTAAACTCACCACTTAGTCCAGTTCCACTTGGTCTAAGTTCCAGCAGGCTCACAATGCGTTCTACAGAAGGTTATATAGGCCTCAAGCACCTGTGACCAATTAACTACTCCCCTTAATTAGTAGGCTGAAGGAAGGAAAGAAAAAAAAAAGGCTGTTTAACCCCTTACTTACCGGGCACTTAAACCCCACTCCTGCCCAGACCAGTTTTCAGCTTTCAGCGCTGTCACTTTTTGAATGACAATTGCGCGGTCATACGACACTGTACCCAAATGACATTTTTATCATTTTTTTCACACATATAGAGCTTTCTAGGCTGCACTGGTGGGCACTGATAGGCTGCACTGGTGGGCACTGATAGGCACAGATAAGGTGGCACTGATGGGGGCGGATACAGGCAGTCCCCGAGTTACGAACGTCCGACTTGCGAACGACTCCTACTTACGAACGGGGCGTCTCTGCCGTTCTGCGCATGCGCGGCCACTTTTCAACGGCGGGCACATCGGAAAACATCGGTAAAAAGACGTCTGCGCAGGCACGGCTACTTGACAGAACATCGGAAAACATCGGAAAGCGATGCCTCTGCCGTTCTGCGCATGCGCTTCCGACTTACGAACATATTCGACTTAAGGACAAACCGGCAGTCCCTAACGCGTTCGTAACTCGGGGACTGCCTGTAAGGCGGTACTGATGGGCATAGATAAGGCGGCACTGATTGGTGGCACTGATGGGCACTGATGGATGTTACTGATAGGTACCACTGATAGATGGCACTGATGGGCAGCACTGTTGATGAGGCACTGATTGGTGACATTGATAGGTGGCATTGTGGGCACTCATAGGTGGCACTGAGGGCACTGGTAGGTAGCGCTGATGGTCAATGGTAGATGGCACTGTTGTGCACTGGTAGGTGGCACAGGTGGGCACAGATGAGCTGGCAGCTGCTCTCCTTGATCGGGACCGATGTTCCTCTGACAGCCGCCGGTGATCCGGACTCCGATTAGTGATCAGCCGAGTCTCATAGACTCGCTGATCGCAGAGCGCGCCATGCGCGCCCTGCAGGGAGCGCGCCGCGCGTGCCCTGCAGGGGGCGCGCAGGCCGCTCGAGCGTGGGAAGACATCAATAGACGCCCTCCCGGCAAAGTAGGTCTGCGCTGTAGCCGTCATTCGGCTATAGCGCGGATCTGAAGAGGTTAAAAAGTGACAGAAAAAGGTGTTAAAAAGCTGCGAGGAAAAGCCCCCAAAAGAACCTAAAAATGGAACCCAACAATCACCAGCAGTCAAAAGCAAAACCTGTTCACACTCTCCACTCAAGGTCCAACTGTTTAGCTTCCAACCAGCAAGTCTGGTGAAATCCACCGCCTTTCAAATCCGGCATTCATTTTGACTTAGGTTAGGACGGCTCTACGCCGTGGTGATGAAGGCCGCATGTCTCATCAACAACATCAAGGAGGAACACCGATACCCGATCCTCCGCAATGTCCAAACATGCGTTTCGGAACGAGTTTCAAACTTGTTTGTCGAGTGATTTTTTTTGATGACACGGGAAAGACAGATGTAAATAAAGATTCACACCCTGATTGGGAAGACTGTGAGTTGCTTGAACATGAATACGGCTGTCAGAGAATGCCTTGTATGTGGGTTAGGAGTCACATGGACTGGTTCCACCACAGCTCTGCATATTTATGATTCACACGACCGCCCATCCTCAGGGACTTTTATTCCTCAACAGTAAAGCAGTCAGGTTCAACCGGCTATAAATTCTTACCTTCCACCTGTAAACACATAATAATTCTAAAGATAAGACTTATAGCCGACACGCCCGGTCTAAACTTCTCATTCTTGTGGTAAAGTCTTTAACGTTAATCTTCAACTGTCAGCTTCGGGTCAGCATATCTGATTGTTTTTTTTCTATTAGTAACTACAACACAACACAAGTTACATATATATATATTTAAAAGAAAAAAAAAATTAAAAACAAATTAAACGAAATCTTTCAATTTAACAAAATAAAAAAAATTATCTTTAACATTTTATATATATATATATATATATATATATATATATATATATATATATATATATATATATACACTTATTTAATGTGTTCTTATTTTTAGTTTTGTTTTTATATATATAAATATATATATATAAAACTAAAAATAAGAACACATTAAATAAGTGTATATATATATATATATATATATATATATATATATATATATATATATATATATATATATATATAAAACTAAAAATAAGAACACATTAAATAAGTATATATATATATATAAAATGTTAAAGATAATTTTTTTTATTTTGTTAAATTGAAAGATTTCGTTTAATTTGTTTTTAATTTTTTTTTTTCTTTTAAATTATAGATATTGTACTTTTAAACGGGATTAATGATCTGTTAATTAAAAAAATAAAAATGTATGTATATGTAATTATTATTTTTGTTAGATTTAAAGATTTTGTTTTGAATAGTTTTTATAATATTTTTGTTTTAATTTATAGACGTACTTTTTTACATTTATAAATGACCCCCCCCCCCAAAAAAAAAAATGAAAACCTAAATCTATAAATTGTAGAAATTATAAAATATATAGTCCTAAGATATCTATCTATCTATCTATCTATCTATCTATCTATCTATCTATCTATCTATCTATCTATCTATCTATCTATCTATCTATCTAAAAGTATAAGGGTGGCTAGATGGTACCAGAGGATACAGCACCTCATCCCCAAAGTAATCAAATAGTTATTGGGTATGTGGACGGGGGATTATAGCGGTGCCAAGGTCAAAAAAGTGTTTTCAAAGAAAAGTAATAGAGAGAAGGAATAAAAAGCAAAAAATACAAAATTTATTGATAATCTAACATAGACAAAATACACATTACATACAATTCATGTTAAACTAAAAGGAAGATTATGGATACATGTACTGTAAGTGACCCTAAGAATGGTAAGGTAGGCCAGGTGGAAATGGCCGTTGAAGGAGGAGGGCTCGATTTCCTACATGTTTCGCCAAGACATTGGCTTCTTCAGGGAACAGGAGCTCATAAGGTAGATATTTAAAAACAATTCTGTGTGGTAAACATGAAAAACATGGTGAGAGCAATAATTTAACCGGACACTACATAGTATAAACAATAGAGAAATAGAAACTGTGGCTGGACAGTCATGCGACCAAAGGCTCCACACTAAATAACGGTGATGCAAACATACCTGGGGCGTCAGTGCCCGAGAAGGGAGGGAGGAGAAGGGAAGGGGGAACACAGCCACCCAAGGGGATCCCCGCAGGGGAGCGGCCAGGCCGCGCTGTAAATTGTGCCTGCAGGGGGCATACAGTAAACCTGGCAAAGGAATGTAAAGATAACCATAAGTCATGATGCACTTGTAATAATAATCCAGAGGTAAAAATTGCACATCCGTGCATTATATTCGAGAGAATACATAAAATGTATTGTATGTAATGTGTATTTTGTCTATGTTAGATTATCAATAAATTTTGTATTTTTTGCTTTTTATTCCTTCTCTCTATTACTTTTCTTTGAAAACACTTTTTTGACCTTGGCACCGCTATAATCCCCCGTCCACATACCCAATAACTATCTATCTATCTATCTATCTATCTATCTATCTATCTATCTATCTATCTATCTATCTATCTATCTATCTATCTATCTATCTATCTATCTATCTATCTATCTATCTATCTATCTATCTATCTATCATTCTATCTCTATATCAAGATAGATAGATAGATATCAAGATAGATAGATAGATAGATAGATAGATAGATAGATAGATAGATAGATAGATAGATAGATAGATAGATAGATAGATAGATAGATAGATAGATAGATAGATAGATAGATAGATAGATAGATAGATAGATAGATAGATAGATAGATAGATAGATAGATAGATAGATAGATAGATAGATAGATCTATATATATATATATATATATATATATATAAGATTAGAGGAACTGAATTTATTCTCTCTTAAGAAGAGGAGTTTAAGGGGGGATATGATCAACATGTATAAATACATAAGGAGGAGATAAGATCAATATGTACAATATCTCACAAAAGTAAGTACACCCCCCACATTTTTGTAAATCTTTTCTTCTATCTTTTCATGTGACAACACTGAAGAAATGACACTTGTCTACAATGTAAAGTAGTGAGTGTACAGCTTGTATAACAGTGTAAATTTGCTGTCCCCTCAAAATAACTCAACACACAGCCATTAATGTCTAAACCACTGGCAACAAAAGTCAGTACACCCCTAAGTGAAAATATCCAAAGTGTCAATATTTTGTGTGGCCACCATTATTTTCCAGCACTGCCTTAACCCTCTTGGGCATGGAGGTCACCAGAGCTTCACAGGTTGTCACTGGAGTCCTCTTCCCCTCCTCCATGACGACATCATGGAGCTGGTGGATGTTAGAGACCTTGCGCTCCTCCACCTTCTGTTTGAGGATGCCCCACAGATGATCAATAGGGTTTAGGTCTGGAGACATGCTTGGCCAGTCCATCACCTTTACCCTCAGCTACTTTAGCAAGGCAGTGGTCGTCTTGGAGGTGTGTTTAGGGTGGTTATCATGTTGGAATACTGCCCTGCGGTCCAGTCTCTGAAGGGATGGGATCATGCTCAGCTTCAGTATGTCACAGTACATGTTGGCATTCATGGTTCCCTCAATGATCTGTAGCTGAGTGGAACCTGTCCTGTTATACCGCTGTATGGTCTTGGCCACCGTTCTGCAGCTCAGTTTCAGGGTCTTGGCAATCTTCTTATAGCCTAGACCATCTTTATGTAGAGCAACAATTCTTTTTTTTCAGATCCTCAGAGTGTTCTCTGCCATGAGGTGCCATGTTGAACTTCCAGTGACCAGTATGAGAGAGCGAGAGCGATAACACCAAATTTAACACACCTGCTCCCCATTCCCACCTGAGACCTTGTAACACTAACGATTCACATGACACCGGGGGAGGGAAAATGGCTAATTGGGCCCAATTTGGACATTTTTACTTAGGGGTCTATCTATCTAGATATATCTCGATATATATATATATATATATCTAGATATATATAGATATATCTAGATATATATATATCTAGATATATCTAGATATATATATATAATATATATTTTTTAATTATTATTATTATATTTTAATGGAATTCAAAGATTTTGTTTTAAATAGTTTTTTTTTTCTTTTTTATGTTTTTGTTGCTTTTTTTTAAATTATAGACGTACTTTTTTTTACATTTATTAGAAAAAAATTATATAAAAACTAAATCTATAAATTATATAAATTAAAAAAAAGAGAATATATATATATATATATATATATATATATATATATATATATATATATATATATATATATACTCACACACACATACAGTTAGCGTCACACAATGACGTTGTATGAGACGGAGTATTTGTGACAATGGTCGATGGAATGTTGTTTTTTGCAGGTGCTTAGAAACTGCTGTGAACACAGAAAAAGTACTGAATGTACTCACCCCAATAATCAATAGATCAGCCTCATCACTTTTCAAAGAGTCTACTATTGATTAAACTGTTTCAAAATATTTGTTGTATTTATTTTATTAATAATAAAAAAAAGATCATTAACGTTAACAGGCTTGTGTCCATTAACTGACTTTTGCTTATCAAGCTGTTTAGAGACGAGAGTCATTTTTATTGATCAAAAGTGTAGAAGTTTGATCAGTGCTGATACGGCTTGCATAAGGTCACATGCAGCTATACTTACAAGCAAAAAAATGTATTGCAACCCTGTGTGTTTTTTTTTTCAAAACCAGCAGCACCCCAAGACAGAAGACCCAACACCCAAACACCCAGGTATCTTGTTATATGCAGTCCAGTGTAGTGAGGAGCGCAAAAAGCCTGCGCACCCCAATCCCTCAATCCTAACCCCTCAACAAATGCAGGACCCCGTATAGGAGTGCAATCTATAGGTCAGTAGATCACTGCTTCATCTCTCTCTCTAGGCTTCCCTGGGGAGGGGGGTACATCTAATTTCACAATACAAAAGCTTCCAAGATGGCCCCCTTCTCCTCTTTAAGTAACTGCATTACCTTCAGACCTCGTGTCTTTTTATGGTTTGTAAGTTGCGTTGTCGGGTGGCAATGGAGGTAGGAGGCGCATTGATTAGATGGGCCTTCCATTGAAGGGAGTACGGTCTATGGTTGTGTCAGGGCTGGGCTCAACCCTTCCTTCTCAGAGCTGGCCGCTCAGCTGTCGGCTAATTTCCAGCTCCTATCTCTCCACAGTGACTCAGCTGTTGATGATATCCTGCTCGTCAGTCCTGCCTACTTAAGCCGTCCAGTCCAGAGGAGCTCTGCCTTCACCCTTGGTCAACATCACAGAAACTATCTCCTGTTCAAGACTTGCTTTGCTGACATTCCTTCTGGCTCCAGATCCTGCTTGCTGTTCCACTACATTGATCCCTGACTTCTGGCTTGGCTGACTATCTATTCCGGTTCCTGAACTCTGGCTATGTTTTGACCAAGTTTGTTCTTTTTACTTTTATTATTAAACAAGTGCGATTTAACTGTACTTCTGTCTCGGCCTGATTTCATGGTTTCTGACAGGTTGTACATTGCAGGGAATAGAGTCTGTGGTTGCACATGCATTGAGGGCAGGTACATTGATTAGATGGTCCTTCCATTGCAGGGAATAGAGTCTGTGGTTTCACATGCATGGAGGGCAGGTACAATGATTAGATGGGCCTTCCATTGCAGGGAATTGAGTCTATGGTTGCACATGCATGGAGGGCAGGTACATTGATTAGATGGTCCTTCCATTGCAGGGAATAGAGTCTGTGGTTGCACATGCATGGAGGGCAGGTACAATGATTAGATGGGCCTTCCATTGCAGGGAATAGAGTCTGTGGTTGCACATGCATTGAGGGCAGGTACATTGATTAGATGGTCCTTCCATTGCAGGGAATAGAGTCTGTGGTTGCACATGCATGGAGGGCAGGTACAATGATTAGATGGGCCTTCCATTGCAGGGAATAGAGTCTATGGTTGCACATGCATGGAGGGCAGGTACAATGATTAGATGGGCCTTCCATTGCAGGGAATAGAGCAAGGGTCTTCAAACTATGGCCCTCCAGTTGTTCAAGAACTACAATTCTCATCATGCCTAGCCATGTCTGTAAATGTCAGAGTTTTACAATGCTTCATGGGATGTGTAGTTCCGCAACAGCTGGAGGGCCGTAATTTGAGGATCCCTGGAATAGAGTCTATGGTTGTACATGCATGGAGGGCAGGTACAATGATTAGATGGGCCTTCCATTGCAGGGAATAGAGTCCATGGTTGCACATGCATGGAGGGCAGGTACAATGATTGGATGGGCTGTCAGAGAAGTGTTCCATCCAGCCGCATCAGCCGTATCCCTGCGCGCATGTGCGGCGGAATGGCCCGATGGAACCGCCCAATGTGACGCTCTGGCGGGTCTATTTAAAGTTGCTCAGGCACTCAGACTTGTTGCTGGTTTGTCTTCAGCTTCCCATTTGAATCTGCTTCCTGTTTCCTGCATTTGATTACTTGTTGTGACCTGGACCGTTCCTGACTACTCTGCTCTTCTCCTGGATCTGACCCTCGGCCTGCTTAACGGACTCTGCCTTGTCTGCAGTGTTTGACCCTCTGCTTGTGACCCGGATTTGCCTGCGTTCTCCAGTGTTTGACTCTCTGCCTGTGACCCGGATTTGCCTGTATCCAGTGTTTGACTCTCTGCCTGTGACCCGGATTTGCCTTGTATCTCCAGTGATTGACCCTCTGCTTGTGACCCGGACTTGCCTTGCCTTCGGTGTTTGACCCCCAGCCAGTTCTAGACTTCCTGTTTAATCAGGCTCAGCTCAGCAGTCATCTCCTCAAGGTTCTCTACACAAGTCTTATCCTGCCTGCTGGTGGCCTGTGCCTCTTCGTGCCACCCACTCCCTGTATCACCTCCAGGGGGCGGGATGTGCCTAGTCGCAAGGGTGAACCGCTCTCGGCATCTCTGCCTCGGTAAGTACTTACCTGACATGGGCCTTCCATTGCAGGGAACAGAGTCTATGGTTGCACATGCATGGGGGGCAGGTACATTGATTAGATGGGCCTTCCATTGCAGGGAATAGATTCTATGGTTGCACATGCATGGAGGGCAGGTACAATGATTAGATGGTCCTTCCATTGCAGGGAATGGAGATTATGGTTGCACAGATATGCATGGAGGGCAGGTACATTGATTAGATGGGCCTTCCATTGCAGGGAACAGAGTCTATGGTTGCACATGCATAGAGGGAAAGTACATTGATTAGATGGTCCTTCCATTGCAGGGAATAGAGTCTATGGTTGCACATGCATAGAGGGAAAGTACATTGATTAGATGGTCCTTCCATTGCAGGGAATAGAGTCTATGGTTGCACATGCATAGAGGGAAAGTACATTGATTAGATGGGCCTTCCATTGCAGGGAATAGAGTCTATGGTTGCACATGCATAGAGGGCAGATACATTGATTAGATGGGCCTTCCATTGCAGGGAATAGAGTCTATGGTTGCACATGCATAGAGGGCGGCAGATACAATGGTTAGATGGGCCTTCCATTGCAGGGAATAGAGTCTATGGTTGCATAGAGGGCAGGTACAATGATTGGATAGGCCTTCCATTGCAGGGAATAGAGTCTATGGTTGCATAGAGGGCAGGTACAATGATTAGATGGGCCTTCCATTGCAGGGAATAGAGTCTATGGTTGCACATGTATGATGAAGAAGTTGTGCAAAACTGAGCCTGTCCCATACTAAAAATCAGCCACTTATAAAGATGAGGGTCCTGACTGATATCTGCACTGAAAGTGCCCTTAAGCAAAAAATAGGCCCATCCAATTCCAATAATGACAACTGTTTTTTATGTTTCATATAGTCATGGCAAAAAAAATACATAACTTGATATCATATTAGTGTATGAATGGATGTTCGCCTTGAAGTTCTCCCCGAGCCTCACCTTCCCCGGTCTATAAACAGCAATCAGATCACTTCCTGGGATCTGTTACCTTAATATAATCCCCGCCTAATAATAGCCCCAGATACCATTTCTTCGAAGAGAGCTGGCATCACATCAGGACTTCTCACTATGCCGGTGTTACCAGAACTTGGTGTGACTTAAAAGTAGGAGTTGCGGCTATCAATAGAGATAAAGCATTATAGTTTTGGGTTAGGGGTCAATTTTATTGAACTTTTTTTACATTTTATTTTTTATTTAAAAGCTTGAAACTAATGTTTCATATATACAGTATATATATATATATATATATATATATATACTGTATTTATTGGCGTATAACACTCACTTTTTCACCATGAAAATCGGGTGCAAATAGCGCGTGCATGTTATACGCCAATACTACAATTTCGGCTGCCTCGGAGGCAACGGGGGGGGGGGGGGGGGGGCAGGGCGGGACGAGTGCCGTCAGATTACATGCAGTGAGAATCTCCTGTTTACTTGGCGGCCTCTGTAATAGGAAGTCAATAGATGGCAATGGCGAGGCTGCTGCATTGATGGCAATGGCGAGGCTGCATTGATGTGGACTAATAAGGCTCTATTGATGGGACTTGTGAGGCTGCAGGTGGGCATTGATCAGGCTGCATTGATGGCAATGGTGAGGCTGCAGATGGGAACTGACCCTTATTAAAATTAAAGTTTTTTTCCTGAAACTTCCCTCTTAAAATGAATGTGCGTGTTATATGCCGATAAATACGGTATATTTATTTATTTTTATATTTATTTATTTTTTGCATATATATTTAGTTTTACACAGAAACATTTATTATACCAACAAAGGATTCTCTGTTAACTAAAGTGACAGCAGATCAACTGACACTGCCAGTTTTGAGGCTTCCTTTGTCTAATTGAAACCTCAGATCCAGCCATCTGATTAAAGATGATCTACTTCTCTGACTGATTTATTTATGGATGTCCGTTTCAGTTCAAGTTGTTGAGTTGTTGACCTCCAGTCCACCACAATTTTTTTTTTTTTTGATCCTCAGCATTATCCCTGCACTGGGGATATGTTAATAAATGTACTACCATCTATAACATAGCGATGACCCCACAAGCTGGAGGCTTCATTGACAAAATAATTCCTCACACCCAGGCTGGAGGCTTCATTGGAAAAATAAATCTTCATACAGATACCTAATTGACAAAATAAACCTTCACATGCAGGCTGGAGGCTTCAGTCTCTGAAGGGAGGGGCTCATGCTCTGCTTCAGTATGTCACAGTACATGTTGGCATTCATGGTTCCCTCAATGATCTGTAGCCCCCCAGTGCTGGCAGCACTCATGCAGCCCCAGACCATGACACTCCCACCACCATGCTTGACTGTAGACAAGACACACTTGTCTTTGTCCTCCTCACCTGGTTGCCCCCACACACGCTTGTCACCATCTGAACCAAATAAGTTTATCTTGGTCTCATCAGACCACAGGACATGGTTCCAGTAATCCATCTCCTTAGTCTGCTTGTCTTCAGCAAACTGTTTGCGGACTTTCTTGTGCATCATCTTTAGAAGAGGCTTCCTTCTGGGACGACAGCCATGCAGACCAATTTGATGCAGTGTGCGGCGTATGGTCTGAGCACTGACAGGCTGACCCCCCCCACCCCTACAACCTCTGCAGCAATGCTGGCAGCACTCATACGTCTATTTCCCAAAGACAACCTCTGGATATGACGCTGAGCACGTGACCTCAACTTCTTTGGTGGACCATGGCGAGGCCTGTTCTGAGGGGAACCTGTCCTGTTATACCGCTGTATGGTCTTGGCCTCCGTGCTGCAGCTCAGTTTCAGGGTCTTGGTAATCTTCTTATAGCCTAGGCCATCTTTATGTAGAGCAACAATTATTTTCTTTTCAGATCCTCAGAGAGTTCTTTGCCATGAGGTGCCATGTTGTACTTCCAGTGACCAGTATGAGAGAGTGAGAGCGATAACACCAAATTTAACACACCTGCTCCCCATTCACACCTGAGACCTTGTAACATTAACGAGTCACATGACACCAGGGAGGGAAAATGGCTAATTGGGCCCAATTTGGACATTTTCTCTTGTCTCCAGACCTAAACCCTATTGATCATCTGTGGGACATCCTCAAACGGAAGGTGGAGGAGCGCAAGGTCTCTAACATCCACCAGCTCTGTGATGTCGTCATGGAGGAGGGGAAGAGGACTCCAGTGGCAACCTGTGAAGCTCTGGTGACCTCCATGCCCAAGAGGGTTAAGGCGGTGCTGGAAAATAATGGTGGCCACACAAAATATTGACACTTTGGGCCCAATTTGGACATTTTCACTTAGGGGTGTACTGACTTTTGTTGCCAGCGGTTTAGACATTAATGGCTGTGTGTTGAGTTATTTTGAGGGGACAGCAAATTTACACTGTTATACAAGCTGTACACTCACTACTTTACATTGTAGACAAGTGTCATTTCTTCAGTGTTGTCACATGAAAAGATAGAAGAAAATATTCACAAAAATGTGAGGGGTGTACTTACTTTTGTGAAATACTGTAGCAATAAATATAAAATCATTTAAGTATGCAGACTAGACATAGAATTATTGTCAAGTTAACCAACGAACGCGGACATCATTTATCCTGGGCATCTAGTTACTTTGTCAGCCTTTTAACCTTTTAATGATCTTTTTGTATACAGTAGTCTATGAGACTAATCCCCAAATCCCACACCACTTTAACCTGTATTAGTGACATATAGCAGGACTGTTTATAGTCTCCGGCATCTTACAAAATCCTTATTAGGAGTGTTATAGAGGTCTTGCCAAGATCTTCTCAGTAGAGTAATCCTAGAAGGACTGCTTGCTTCATATGTGTAACATATATGAGATTTCTGATCACATCGGTTGCATTGACTGTGCCTTATAAAGGGCTTGGTCTGCTCCGGGGTCCAGGGGCCCCTTAACACCATTATATGTTACATTGATTGCATTGGTGTATGAATTTATAATAAGGGACAGCACTCTTCTAGGTTTGGCCGTCGTCCTTCAAATAACCCTTTTTGTTTCTGAAAAGATAAATGATATCTACATTTTGGCCTCTAGTTAATTTGATAATTTCATGTTATATATTATATTACAATTATATTGCTATCCTCATGTTATAAAATATATTACAGTTGCTAAAGTCCTATTATATATTATATTATAATTATATTATATTATATTATATTATATTATATTATATTATTATATTATATTATATTATATTGTATTATATTATATTGTATTGTATTATATTGTATTATATAATATTATATTATATCATATTATATCATATTATATTATATTATATATTATATTGTATTAAATTATATTATATCATATTATATTATTATTATATTATTCTAATTGTTTTGATGATATTTTATCTTTTATTTATTTGAATCAGAAGGGCTGGCAACTCGGATGCTCTTGAATAAAAGTACTTTATTTGTTACGTGGATACACGGGCGCAGGCTATAAACTGACGCGTTTCGGCTATGAGGCCTTCATCAAAGCATTTGGTATGCTTTGATGAAGGCTTCATAGCCGAAACACGTCAGTCTATAGCCTGTGCCCGTGTATCCATGTAACTAATAAAGTACTTTTATTCAAGAGCATCCGAGTTGCCAGCCTTCCCGATTCAAGAATTGCATCTGTGGGGCCTGAAGGCTTTGGCTAGAGCACCGGATCACAGTTCGTGGACTCTTATATTGGCAGTGGAGCTGGGGTAACATTTTGTTTCTTTTCTTTTATTATATTGTATTAAAATATATTATATCAGAGTTTCTCAAACTTTTTTGTCTTGTGGCACACAGCACACAGTTTGAGAATCACTGTATTTTATAATATTATTTTATTATTATATTATATTATTTTATACTACATTATAATATTATTTTATTATTATAGGATTCTATTTTTTTGATAATATTATATTATATTGTATTACAATATATCATATTATGTCAGTGTTTCTCAAACTTTTTTGGCTTGCAGCACACAGTTTGAGAATCACTGTATTATATTATATTATTTTATAATATAATATTATTTTATTATTTTATATTATTTTATACTATATTATAATATTATTTTATTATTATAGTATTCATTTTTTTTGATAATATTATATTATATTGTATTAAAATGTATTATATTATATCAGTGTTTCTCAAACTTTTTTGTCTTGCGGCGCACCAAAAAGCTGTCAACATTTTCAACGCACACCAGAAAAGTTTTAGCAATTTTTTGTGGTGAAGCAATTTTTGTGGTGAAGAACTTATTTATTTTTATCATATATATTTAATTTTACATTTAATGTGAAGGATCTGCCTGCTTTAGAGGCCAAATCAGATTGAAGTGAGGCTCCAAAGTCGACAAACGGAACAAACAAATGGAACGGTCTTTATTATTATAATATATTTAGAGCGATCGAGTGGTTCGAAAGGAAACAAATGAATGACAGACTGACAGAGATTGCATTTTTATATATGTTACTCTTTTAACTTTTGCGACATTGATTTACCATTTAATTTTTCAAGGTGTTCAAGGTTTCAAAATGCTAGCAATTTTAAATATTTTTCAAAACTCCAACGGCACCCCTGCAAATCTCACATGGCACACAGTTTGAGAATCACTGAATCATATTATATTATTTTATAATATAATATTATTTTATTATTATATTACGTAATATTATATTATATTATACTATACTATTTTAGTATTATATATATTTTTTGGTTAATATTATATTATATTGTATTAAAATATATTATATTATATCAGTGTTTCTCAAACTTTTTTGTCCTGCAGCGCACCAAAAAGATGTAAAAACTTTCACCGCACACCTGATAAGATTTAACAATTTTTGTGGTGAAGAACTTACTTATTTTTAACGTTTGCGACATTGATTTACCATTTCATTTTTCAATATGTTCAAGGTTTCAAAACACTAGCAATTTTAAATATTTTTCTAAACTCCCACGGCACACGGTTTGAGAATCACTGTATTATATTATTTTAAAATATAATATTATTTTATTATTATATTACGTAATATTAGATTATATTATACTATATTATAAAAAAAAAAAATTATTATTATAGTATTTTCTTTTTATTTTGATAATATTATATTATATTGTATTAAAATATATTATATTATATTAGTGTTCCTCAAACTTTTTTGTCCTGCAGCGCACCAAAAAGATGTAAAAATTTTCACCGCACACCTGATAAGATTTAACAATTTTTGCGGTGAAGAACTTATTTTTTTTTTTTTAACTTTTGCGCCATTGATTTACCATTTAATTTTTCAATATGTTCAAGGTTTCAAAACGCTAGCAATTTTAAATGTTTTTCAAAACTCCCACGACACCCCTGAAAATCTCACGTGGCACACTAGTGCGGCGAAAATTGCTGATTGCTCAAGGAACCTCCAGCAACCTTTGGAGGAACCCTGGGTTTCCATGGAACCCTGGTTGAGAAACCCTGAACTAGATAAACAAAAAATATTGTAGTATAGAGTTGTCCGCAACATAGGTCAAAGATGTTGTAAGAGTCCAGGGCTTACTACGCATGCACCAATGGCGCGTTGCCGCAAGAGGAAATCCGTGCCAACTGAGCATGCGCCAAAGACCCCTCAGGGCGCCAACCCGCACTTGCGCAGAAGACTTGTTGGAAAAGGGCAGGAAAATGTCCAGGACGTGCAGAGGAAGTGACCTCAACTGATGGAAAAAGGCGGGAAAATACCCAGGAGGCGCACAGGAAGTGACCTCAACCTGATGGAAAAAGGCGGGAAAACACCCTGGAGGCGCACAGGAAGTGACCTCAAACTTCCCTATATAAGCCCAGCCCAGACACTGCCAAATTGCTGAATTATCTTCAGCCCCCCCCTTGTTCCTGTGCTAGTGTGTGATCTGTCTGAACTTGTCGTGACCTGGAAACCTATTTGACCACTCTTGATAGCTGCTTGCCATTGACCTCGGGTTTTGTACCTTGACCATTCTACTTCTTTGCCCCTTTTGTACTCAGCTGCCAGATTGGAACTGACCCCGGCTTGGATCTAGACCATTCTTCTTTGGATTAACTCTTTTATGCTTCGTTGCCCAACTGGACTTGACCTCGGCTTGGATCTCGGACTAAGTCTTGCACGGTGCTCCGCACCCCTGCCACTCGGTGTCCACCAAGTCTCTGCCTCCATCTCCAGAGGCTTCAAGGACCGGAGGTGCAAGGGAGGCCTCCCCACTACTTCGGTCTCACATCAGGTACGTGGCCCTCATGACAGATGTCTAAAAGAGCCACCTGAGTAAAAATTACACTCCAAAAGTAAAGGTGGCCACAACCTGACCTCCGGATAGGGTCATAGAACATCATCTCCCAAGGGAAAAAGGGGAGTAAATCCCTATACTTACAATAACAGCATGATACTATATCAATATCCATGGGCATATCCAATTCCTCATTTAAGTTACCCGATTACACCATTTTAGAAAAGTAAAAATAGTCCCACGAAAAACCAACATCCAACAGTCAGCAGATCAGAGCACAGAAGAGGGGGAATTTGGAATTCAGAATATATTATAAACCTATAAATACAAATACCAAATGCAATGGGCTTTAATGATAAAGCTGCTACACTCCTTGAAGGTCCATTGGAGCATAGAGTATAATTTATGCGCTACAGGTACTTACACAGTGATGTCAATTTACGCAGCCCTTTACATATATGCCCTAAAGGAGCTTACAATTTAAGGTCTCTAACTCACATACTAGGGTCAATTTAGACAGGGGCCAATTAACCTACCAGCATGTCTTTGGAGTGTGGGAAGAAACCAGTAAACCAGAGTAGTGTTTGAATGTCCCAGAAGTTGCACATCAAGTCAAGACCCGCTGTATGAAGGTAAGTGGCAGTCTCAGCCTGGACCACGCCCCCAACGCGTTTCGCTCCACCGACTGGAACTTACTCATGGGGATGAAAACCAGAATACCCGGCGGTAACCCATGCAGCCACAGGGAGAACATGCAAACTCCAGGCAGGTAGTGTCTTGGTTGAGATTCGAAGCGGTGACCCCTAGTGGTGCTAGGTGGAAGTGCTAACCACTTAGCCACTGTGCTGCCCATAAGAGATGAATGCGGTGGTATGGGATGGATAGTGTAGGTATATAGACAGCGTTTCTATCTTTTTCTTATTGGAGGTCTATGAAGGTCTTCAGATCTTTAGGTTTCATGCTAAGCTTTTAAGAATCAGAATCAGCACCAAAGAGACAGCTCTAGGACATTCCTTTTTGTCTTCCATGAAATCGGTTTTTCTAAAGTGTTGAGTGTCAATCCCTTACTCCATCCTCACAAAGTACCTGTCAGTGAGCCCAAGGAACCTCACTCTAAGACAGGAGTCTCCAGACTTTGCAAACGAAGGGCCAGTTTACTGTCTTCCAGACTCGAGGAGGACCGGATTGTTGGCAATGGGGGTAGAAAATGTCCCAGGCCCAGCATCAGTGAGAATAAACATGGCTTCAGGCTTGGTGGTCAGCAGTGCTTCACATCATTGGAAGGAATGACCCAAGGGACAGTTAAATGCTAGTAAAGGGCTGCATCCTGCCCTCGGGCCGCAGTTTGGAGACCTTCTGCCCTAAGGTGACATCACTTTAAGAAACTTCTAAGGTTGTTAAGAACTCTTTGATGGCTTCATTTGGCATTGACCACCTTCTGAGCTGCACTGGACCTGCTTGAAGTGCGTTTTGCATTCCTATAGTTTTGTACAGAAATGGAAAACCCATCTGGCGTTAACAAAAGCCCATCCTGGCCATAAGTACGGTTATTCAAGATTTGATCCCATTTTTTTGTCAATATTGTGAAGCAGCTGTAGACGTAAAATGGTGTTTTTTTATGGACCGCAAGGAGGTGGGTTTGAAGTTGCCCCTAAAAACAAATCACTTTAGATGAAATGGCTGCAATTTTCGATTCATCCGTTTCAACTCCTGTAATCTGCATTGAAGCTGTCAGTTTAATGCCCGCTTTTGACTTTAGAATGGATTGAAATCTGGTGGTTGATTGCTTAGTTTCTGGAGATTGCCTGCAATTATATTTGCAATTCCCAGTGGCTCAAAAGTGGTTAAATTGATTAAAAATTGCCATATGTATGGGAAGCTTCATGGTATTTTAAAAGCTTTCACGTGGAATTGAACAGTCCACAGCAATCTGCTGCCCGGGTTTTTTTTTTTTTCCCAGTTTCAAGCAACTAAAGGATTACAATTGCAGTGGAAACTGATTAGTAGCATCCTAAAGACATGTTTTAAATTTTTTTTAAGCCTGGTTGTTTGGTGTTCTTAAAACAATCTATAAAAACTGGGGCGGCAAATTGTTTTGGACTGTTACATCCTTTTGTTATTCAAAAGCTCATGATATCAAAATCGATAGTTAGCGGGTGATGGTCTGCTTCGTGAGTGGCCAGAGCACCCCTAACAAAGACTAACCTTTTGGGCACACCAGACCTTGACCTGTAACTCTCGCTCTTCCTCTTGATGTGGGGGGCAGTGACCAGATCCTCTACCCAGATCCTCTACCCATCCTCCTGGTTCCTCGGCTGTACCCCCTCACTCCCAGGGGTATCTAGAAATTAGCTTGGCTTTTCCAAGGGCTCGACAGCCAGGTGACATCTCTGACAATTCTTGTCTCTCCCACCACTCTCTCTCGCTCTACTGTGATATGAAATAACTACACAAAGGCCCGCAGATAGATTAACTTCTTTACTGAGGAACATAACGCTAAAATATACCCTTTCAGGTCTGAGACCCCAACTCAGTCCAGCATACATTTCTCTTGCCAAATCACTGTCATTAGTCTCTTTTGAGGCCAGTGATGCAAAGCTGTGCCCAGCTCAGGGGAAGAACCCCTTTCTGGGGAATAAGAATCAAGTGCAGTCCCTCAGGAGATCATCCTCCACATGGCAACCCTTCCCATGGCCAGGACTCTGCTCCACCAAACTAAACTCCTCCAGCCATATTCATGGGGATCCTCCCAGGAAGGAAGTGAACTCACTCTTCTTCGTGGAAGGAAGCCTCACTCTTAAGTGGGCCATCTAGTGGGCCCAACCTTAGCCTGTCTACACGCTAGCTATATGGCCTGTTGTGTTTGCAGTGGTAAGTTATTCTACCACCACACAGGATCATGGAACAGAGGGGAGATGTAGAACACGGAGTAATATAGTCAATCCATATGTGGATGGAGTGTCAGAAATGATCAATAATTAACATTACTTCTGTCGGTCCTTCAAGCCTAGCAATACACCAAGAAGCTGTTAAGACCCAACAACCAAACACAAGGAAAGTCAATTGGTATATACAGTGCAGTGTAGTGAGGAATTCAATGGCCTGAGGGGACAAAAAAAAAAACCTCAGCAAATGGCTCAATATAGGAGGGCAAATTCTATGGGTCAGGGCTCCGCAGTCTTCCTATACCTTAAAGAAAGAGATGTTCTTTGAAGGACAGTGAGGTGCACACTTTTAAAAGAAAGGTCTACTGGTTCACAAGAGCTGTAAAGGAGGCCATCTAGGTCAAGCTGGTACAACCATCTTTGAACATGTATTTGTAGGGTGGTAATCTTCCACAGAAGCTGTGGCGGAGAAAAAAAATCCCCAGAAAAAAAGAAAACAGGGGGAGAAATCCCTACATACACAGTATTTTTAGAAGTGTGGAGATTCGACAAAGACCAAAATCACTATGCATACCTCTGTATTGCACCCCCTCCGTAGAGCTACTGGTGAATAAGTACTATTCTCCCCGGCCTCGGAACTGCAAAACTGTACAACTTGAGGACTGCTCCACTTCTGACTGTTCAGCACAAACTGCTCACTTCACTTTCACAAAGAAAAGTCCCAATGGATCTCTAGGCTGACTGTGACCTGTGCTCCTTCCAGAGTTTCAAAGCACCACACTGTCACACTCTGCAGCACTGGGGTCTTGTACTCACTTAGCCACAGGATTATTAGTTGCCTCCTACCGATATCCACCAGGCTCTTCCTAGTGAGGGAGATGTGGACTTGCATCACCTCTGGACAACTTGGGCTCTCTCCCAAAGCTTCTTCCTGGATCTCTCCCGTGAGCTTTTTCCTGACCCAGCTGGATCCTTGGACTAGGACTTGTAAATAGACCCCCCAGCTAAGCCTAGCTGAAACCTTGGTTATTTAAGGCTGGCTTCCTCCCAGAATTCTGCCCCAGGGGGCAGAGCCCCTCAACAAAGGTTTTCCTCCTACAGAACTAGATTAAGAAACACCGCGCCTGCTGCATAGGCCTTAGACTATTTATGGGCTTTCTCCACCATTTGGGTACACCTCCCTAGGGATTGGCTGGAGTCCCATAAATATCCAGGCTGCAGACTCTGTCCTTCCTCTGTTCCCCCACTATGGTTCAAAAACGCTCTAGAAATAACCAATCCCCTGCTCCTATGATTACAGTGGAGCTACACTAAATTTTCCTAGCAGCATGCTCGAACTAGGAGGGTGCTACACTTCCAAGGATGAGATGATGTATCTTGAACAGGGGTTCAGCAACTTTCACACCTCCCATCCCATTCTTGGACAATGAAAATCTGCCTTGGCACATTCCATGGTGATTGCATTACGGTGTTTGTGCTACCTGCGTGGATATAAATGATGGGGTATCTTCCTGACACTTATTGGAAGTGGAGAAGTAGCTTGGAGAAACAACAAAACATCCTCAACAATACAGAACAAGTCCAGCTAAAGGTAACCAACTACTACTAGATATACCATGACCAGGGGCTGACTGGCAACTTTTGACCCAGGGGGCAAGTAGAACCCAGGGGCCAGTGGTGCATTGACTCGGCCCCCCTCCAGTTCACTCTCTTCCCTGACGCCTCCTGACCCCTATCCAAGGCTGAAGCTCCTCTCCAGGTACTCTCTGCTCACCGGGTGGGTCAGGTTGGACAGCGCCTGCTGTAATGACCTTGGGTTCCCGAACTGGCCGGCAGGGGGCAGCCGGGGGCTGCAGGGGGGAGCCAGGAAGGCTTGGTCGGGGCTGGATGGGGGAGGAGAGCCTTCGGTGGGGCACGGAGCCAGCCTATGCTCGGACACGGCGTATACCATCTATGCCGGAGGGGCAGCCTGCACTCTGTCCTCATCCTGCACTCAGTAGGACACCAGCAGTGACTTTTTACTCCTCTTCACCAGGAACCCTTTAAGTATAGCTGTGGCAGAAGCTTTGCTGCCTTTTTTTGGGGCATCAGAATGGCTCGGGGGGGGGGGGGGGGGCAATTGCCCCCCTGCCCCCGCAGGCCAAGTCCACCCCTGACCATGACGCAGATAGATGTTTACCTTCACTGACACAGAGAACTGAAATGTAGAATTGTACTCTGAAATCAGTTTAATTCAATGGTGGACAGATATTTGGTTGGTAGAGCTAGCTTTAATTTCCCTTTAACGAGCTACCTTTATTATTGCGCAACTAACCCCTTAAACCTATACTATAAAATGTGTAATTAATCCTAAATATTATCACATGAAGGATTTTTATTGAGCTACGAAGACTAAGGAAAAACGTTTAAAATCTGTCTGGTCAGAGAATACAGCAGAGAAACACATACTGTAAATGTGATACTTCCAGCCTACTGAACACCGTGATTGCCTTTCACCAGAATCAAGAGGCAAAAATGCTGTTTCTAGTGGGTTTCATAAAATATCATTTAAAGATAACATTTCCTTTTCCAAGTACAAGCACATTGATGGACTGGAAAGTCTATTTTGCATCACTTGCAGAGTTATGGGAAAACATGGCTGGTGACAAATTGTGTATTGATTATAGATTTTAGATTTTTTTATTCAAGTGGCATATATTAAAATCAGAAATATTTCATTTTCGGTAGCAATGATGTCTCCGAAAACTGTGCCAGGGATTGATTACTAAACTCTTTTAAGGATTCTTTACATATGTGACTGTTCCTCCAGAGGTTGCTAGGGGTTCCTTGAGCAATGAGCACTTTCTGCTTTTCAGATAAGTTCCCACTAACACTGACCACTTTTACAGACAGTTAAAAAAAATAATTGGGTCATGCTGCTGGTTTTGCCAAGTGGAATTGGCACTGGAACTATGTAGGCACCTGCAAATGGAAGGTCAATTACTAGCAACAGATCAAAGAACACCTAGCAACCCCTGGAGGACCCCTAAGGATTGCATGGAACCTTGTTGAGAACAGCCAATCTAGACCAAGGTTTTTAAACCAGGGTTCCTCGAGACGTTGCAAGGGGTTCCTTGAGCAGTGACCAATTTCTGCCTCTCAGATACTGTAAGATCCCATTGACACCGTTGATCTTTTTAGCTATCTGTAAGGGGGTAATTCTTCTCAATGACCACTCTTACAGACAGTTAAAAACAAAATAATTGGGTCATGCTGCTGGTTTTGCCAAGTGGCATTGGCCCTGGAACTATTTAGGCACCAGTAAATGGAATTTCAATTAGCCGCAGATCAAAGAGCTCCTAGCAACATCTGGAGGAACCCTAAGGGTTGCATGGAACCTTGTTAGAAACGGCTAGTCTAGACTAAGGTTTTTAAACCAGGGTTCCATGAAACTTTTGGGTTCCCCGAGACGTTGAAAGGGACTCCTTGTGTAATTTCTGCCTCTCAGATAAGTTCCCACTGACACCAATGATCTTTTATGCTATCTATAACAGGATGATTCTTTCCAATGACCACTCTTACAGACAGTTAAAAAAATTATTGGGTCAAGCTGCTGGTTTTGCCAAGTGGCATTGGCCCTGGAACTATGTAGGCACCAGCAAATGGAAGGGCAATTAGCCGCAGATCAAAGAACACCAAGCAACCTCTGGAGGAACCATTAAGGGTTGCATGGAACCTTGTTGAGAACGGCTGATTTAGACCAAGGGTTTTTAACCAGTGTTCCAAGCATCTCTTGGGTTCCTCAAGAAGTTGCAAGGGGCACCTTGAGCAATTTCTGCCTCTCAGATGAGTGTTTACTGACACCATTGATCTTTTTAGCTATCTATAACAGGGTAATTCTTCTCAATGACCACTCTTACAGACAGTTAAAAAAAATAACTGGTTCATGCTGCTGGTTTATGCCGCAGATCAAAGAGCACCTAGCAACATCTGGAGGAACCCTAAGGGTTGCATGGAACCTTTTTAGGAACGGCCGATCTAGACTAAGGTTTTTAAACCAGGGTTCCATGAAACTTTTGGGTTCCTCGAGACGTTGAAAGGGGCTCCTTGAGTAATTACTACCTCTCAGATAAGTTTCCATTGACACCAATAATCTTTTTAGCTATCTATAACAGGGTAAATCTTCCCAATGACCACTCTTACAGACAGTTAAAAAAATGATTGGGTCAAGCTGCTGGTTTTGCCAAGTGGCATTGGCCCTGGAACTATGTAGGCACCAGCAAATGGAAGGGCAATTAGCCGCAGATCAAAGAACACCAAGCAACCTCTGGAGGAACCCTTAAGGGTTGCATGGAACCTTGTTGAGAACGGCCAATTTAGACCAAGGGTTTTTAACCAGGGTTCCAAGCATCTCTTGGGTTCCTCGAGATGTTGCAAGGGGTACCTTGAGCAATGAGCAATTTCTGCCTCTCAGATGAGTGTTTACTGACACCATTGATCTTTTTAGCTATCTATAACAGGGTAATTCTTCTCAATGACCACTCTTACAGACGGTTAAAAAAAATAACTGGTTCATGCTGCTGGTTTTGCCAAGTGGCATTGGCCCTGGAACGATTTAAGCACCAGCAAATGGAATGTCAATTAGCCGCAGATCAAAGAGCACCTAGCAACATCTGGAGGAACCCTAATGCCTCGTACACACGGTCGGATTTTCCAATGGAAAATGTCCGATCGGAGCGTGTTGTCGGAAATTCCGACCGTGTGTGGGCTCCATCGGACATTTTCCATCGGATTTTCCGACACACAAAGTTGGAGAGCAGGAGATAAAATTTTCCGACAACAAAATCCGTTGTCGGAAATTCCGATCGTGTGTACACAAATCCGACAGACAAAGTGCCACGCATGCTCAGAATAAATAAAGAGATGAAAGCTATTGTCCACTGCCCCGTTTATAGTTTTACGTCACCGCGTTTAGAACAATCGGATTTTCCGACAACTTTGTGTGACCGTGTGTATGCAAGACAAGTTTGAGCCAACATCCGTCGGAAAAAATCCTAGGATTTTGTTGTCGGAATGTCCAAACAAAGTCCGACCGTGTGTATGCCCTATAAGGGTTGCATGGAACCTTTTTAGGAACGGCTGATCTAGACTAAGGTTTTTAAACCAGGGTTCCATGAAACTTTTGGGTTCCTCGAGACGTTGAAAGGGGCTCCTTGAGTAATTACTGCCTCTCAGATAAGTTCCCACTGACACCAATGATCTTTTATGCTATCTATAACAGGATGATTCTTTCCAATGACCACTCTTACAGACAGTTAAAAAAATTATTGGGTCAAGCTGCTGGTTTTGCCAAGTGGCATTGGCCCTGGAACTATGTAGGCACCAGCAAATGGAAGGGCAATTAGCCGCAGATCAAAGAACACCAAGCAACCTCTGGAGGAACCATTAAGGGTTGCATGGAACCTTGTTGAGAACGGCTGATTTAGACCAAGGGTTTTTAACCAGGGTTCCAAGCATCTCTTGGGTTCCTCAAGAAGTTGCAAGGGGCACCTTGAGCAATTTCTGCCTCTCAGATGAGTGTTTACTGACACCATTGATCTTTTTAGCTATCTATAACAGGGTAATTCTTCTCAATGACCACTCTTACAGACAGTTAAAAAAAATAACTGGTTCATGCTGCTGGTTTATACCAAAGTCCGACCGTGTGTATGCCCTATAAGGGTTGCATGGAACCTTTTTAGGAACGGCTGATCTAGACTAAGGTTTTTAAACCAGGGTTCCATGAAACTTTTGGGTTCCTCGAGACGTTGAAAGGGGCTCCTTGAGTAATTACTGCCTCTCAGATAAGTTTCCACTGACACCAATGATCTTTTTATCTATCTATAACAGGGTAAATCTACCCAATGACCACTCTTATGCCCCGTACACACGGTCGGATTTTCCGACGGAAAATGTGTGATAGGACCTTGTTGTCGGAAATTCCGACCGTGTGTAGGCTCCATCACACATTTTCCATCGGATTTTCCGACACACAAAGTTTGAGAGCAGGATATAAAATTTTCCAACAACAAAATCCGTTGTCGGAAATTCCAATCGTGTGTACACAAATCCGACGGACAAAGTGCCACGCATGCTCAGAATACATAAAGAGATGAAAGCTATTGGCCACTGCCCCGTTTATAGTCCCGACGTACGTGTTTTACGTCACCGCCTTTAGAACTATCGGATTTTCCGACAACTTTGTGTGACCGTGTGTATGCAAGACAAGTTTGAGCCAACATCCGTCTGAAAAAATCCTAGGATTTTGTTGTCGGAATGTCCGAACAAAGTCCGACCGTGTATACGGGGCATTACAGACAGTTAAAAAAATTATTGCTGCTGGTTTTGCCAAGTGGCATTGGCCCTGGAACTATGTAGGCACCAGCAAATGGAAGGGCAATTAGCCACAGATCAAAGAACACCAAGCAAACTCTGGAGGAACCCTAAGGCTTGCATGGAACCTTGTTGGGAATGGCCAATTTAGACCAAGGTTTTTTAACCAGGGTTCCAAGGATCTCTTGGGTTCCTTGATACATTGCAAGGGGCTCCTCGAGCAATTTCTGCCTCTCAGATGAGTGTTTACTGACACTAGTGATCTTTTTAGCTATCTATAACAGGGTAATTCTTCACAATGACCACTCTTACAGACAGTTAATTAAAAAAATTAATTGGGTCATGCTGCTGCTTTTGCCAAGTGGCATTGGCACTTGGAGGGTCAATTAGCCGCAGATCAAAGAACACCTAGCAACCTCTGGGGGAACCCTAAGGGTTGCATGGAACCTTGTTGAGAACGGCCTATCTAGACCAGGATTTTTAAACCAGGGTTCCATGGAACTCTTGGGTTCCTCTGGACATTGCAAGGGGCTCCTTGAGCAATGAGCAATTTCTGCCTCTCAGATAAGTGTCTACTGACAACGTTGATCTTTTTAGCTATCTATAACAGGATAATACTTCCCAATGACCACAAATGTAAGGAACTTTCTTCCCACTGACCATCGCACTAATCTATCATGAGTTGTAAATATAGTATTTTTTTAGCAGTCATTCCCTGAGACCAGAAAGTTAATTTATGGGTTCCTCTGTGTTGAAAAAGCTGCTATAGACAGTAAGGTAGTGCCAGCCCTGCCTATCCAGTGTGGGGCATCTTAGGGAAGCAGGGCTCAGATATAAATAGACTTGGTGGGAGCCCATCAGGGGACAGTCATCATACAAAACGTTGCAGAAGAGGCAGGCTTTCCAAGGATTTGGTCAGTTAGGCTCTCCATGTTTGAGCTTGAGGAAAATGCCAGACTAAGCAATAGGGTTGTTGGTTCAAATCCCAACCATGGCACTACCTGCCTGGAGTTTGCATGTTCTCCCTGTGCCTGCATGGGTTTCCTCCGGGTACTGGGGTTTCCTCCCACACTCCACAGACATGCTGGAAGGTTAATTGGCTCCTGTCTAAAATGTCTCTAATATGTATGAATGTAAGTTAGGGACCTTAGATTGTAAGCTCCTTGAGGGCAGGGACTGATGTGAATGTATAATACATATGTAAACGTTGAGTAATTTGATGGCACTATATAAGTACCTGTAATAAATAAATAAATAATCAGGACTACTCGCAATTCCTTTTGTATTAAAGGACTCATGCAACCCCCCCAACCCTCCTTGACTTGGCTCCCTATGTCTCCACTGATGTTCTACCTGGTTTGTAACCTTAAGGAACGTTCCCTCACCATCGGGGTGATGGACAAGGATTCATATATTTAATAACTATGTTCTGTAATTAGCTAAAAGGCTTTCGTTGTCTGGACTCTTCCTTCTAATAATCTCAGTATGGGGAAGTCTTCTGGGAACTGACTTGGTGAGGCTGCTATTGGGGTCCAACAGATAGGTATGGGATGGACTATTGAGGGTGCTGGACTTTCTAGGGTGAGATCAGGTATTGGTAGGTTCCAAAAGGAAAGATTCCATGTCCAAAGCACTCTAGGAGTCCAGCCTTTGTCTGGAAGGAATAGGTTACAAAGCAACCCATGGCCGGGACAAGGGGTGGGTCGGAGGGGCGGCTGCCCTGGGCGCTATGGTTTATTTGCAGGGATTTGGGTGCCCTGACCCTAACCCTAAGGGAAGGAGGGGGCGCAGTTTGGCATCTTTGCCTTGGGCGCTGGATGGTCTTGTCCCAGCACTGCCCCAACCACATGGTTTGTTGGACATGAGGAGGACATGCAGCCCAGCACACTACTCCTGTAACATTGCGGTACCAGTGGAAGCCAGCCTATGGGCTGCAGAGGTTGTCCTGGAAGGAGGAGCTTACTGAGCCTGTGTTTAAGTGACTTTTGGTAACTCTAGGCCTTTGATCAAATACAACATCAATTATCACACACAGAGTCAACCTCCTTGGTTTGGTCCAGCACTTAGGAAGTACCTTGCAGCCGGTGATGTGGTATTCTCTATCCTTGGCACAAGGGGGGGGGGATAGATCTTCCACTTGGTAGCATGCAACTGATTGGATCCTTGTAATGTTTCTCCCTCTCCCAGTCTGAGCTCTGCTCTACAGGGAATGCAAGGGGCTGATATTAAGTTAAAAAATTCAGGTACTTACACTGCTCCCATTTAAAAAATACATTCAATGGTGTATTTATTTATGAATACTGAATTGCAATAATTTACATTTTTTGTATCTGCCTGAAATTCAATTTTGAACAGATACTCAAAAAAAAAAAAAAAACTCATAATAAAGGATTTTTGAAGGTTTAGCTACTTTTCCCTCGTCTAATAGAAAGCCAGTAAGCAGAAATCTCATGATACATTATTTATCGATATCCCCGTCTATTGAACTGTTGAACACACATGGTTGCATATTTGTGTCCCTGTGGATTATGGATGGGCTTTGATGCGGGGAAATGGATTTTGGACATTGATTTTCTCCGATGGAGGTGGCGCTCAGTTTTGTGTTCCGTTGTTTGCCAATAAAGAGATAAAGAGATGCGCACATGTTCATCTGGAAGGGAAAGTGGGGACGGAGAAGGCATTAGACATGTGCACTGCTGAAAAATTTGTTCGATTTCATTTTCGTTTCATTGGGGGGGGGGGTCCGTTTTTCGGGTCGTTCGTTATGATTCGTAAATTTGAAAATTCGTAAATTCGTGAATTAGAAAAATTAGTAGATTTAAAAATTCAAAAATGCAAAAATGAAAAAAATTCGTGAATTCAAAAATTCGTAAATTCGAAGATTAGGAATTTCGAAAATTCAGAAATTCGAAAATTCAGAAATTCGAAAATTCAGAAATGTAAAAATGAGAAAATAAGAAAGAAAATCAGAAAATGTATTTATGTCCGTTATGATTCGTAAATTTGAAAATTCGTGAATTAGAAAAATTAGTAGATTTGAAAATTTGAAAATGCGAAAATGAAAAAAATTCCTGAATTCGAAAATTCGTAATTTCGAAAATTCAGAAATTCGAAAGTTCAGAAATTCGAAAATCCCAAAATTAAAAAATGAGAAAATAAGAAAGAAAATCAGAAAATTAGAAAGAACGAAAATCCGAAAATCCGAAAATTCAAAATAGTAGCTAACTAATAATAATAACTAACTATTAAATTATAGGTATTGGAATTTCCCTTCAAACTTGGCTGTTAGTGAACGTAACGAATACAAATTTATCTGAATTACAAATAAATGTTACGAATTATCAGAAATAACGAATGCTGCATCTAAAGAAATGGAACAAATTAATAATAAATAATAATAATATTGATAATAAAATATTTTTATTATTATTAATTTGCTACATTCCATTCGTTTAGATATGTTATTTTGGATAATTCGTAACTTCAGATACATTTGTAATTGTTACGTTCACTAACAGCCAAATTTGAAGGGAAATCCCAATACCTATAATTTAATAGTCAGTAATAGTTAAGTTATTAGGAGGTTTTTTCCCAAATACATCTCCTATTTGGTAATTATGTGATATATCCATACTTCTTATACAATGATTTATGTACTATTTATTTAAAACTTGATATGCTAAATTCAATTTCTTTGCAGCAAACCAATCCTCTGAAGAAGACCTCAATTGCATGGGTCGAAACGCGTCAGTAATTTTTTTTATCCTGTCATGTAATGGTGTGTATAATTTAGTGTTTGCACTATTTGTATTTGGAATGGTTTTACTCTCCTACCAGAGCTCATATTTTAAAGGCCATGAGAATTTTGCATGCTAATTTTTCAATAAAGAATTCCTTTTTCTAAATCTATTTACTCTTTATAACAATTTACCTCGCTGCTTAAAAACCCCTCTGGTGGAACTTTCCCGCATTGAAGTCACTATTAGTTAGTTATTATTTCAGATTTTTGAATTTTTGGGTTTTTCGAATTTTGGGGTTTTCGTTCTTTTGAATCTTCATTCTTATTTTCGGATTCCGAAAGTCTGAATTTTCCAGTTTACGAATATTCAAAAAAACGAATTCGGAACAAAACGAATTGCGCATGTCTAGAAAGCACGCATTGCCCCATGAGAGGCGCTGTCCAGTATTATCCAATAACAGTCATATATCATATTCGGACAGCAGACACGGTTGCTGATTGGTGATTTCTTTGCAGGAATGTGCGCCCATTCACGCTTCTATTTCCACAATGCATGGCAGCGCGCCTCCTCTATGAGCGGTGCGTCGCGGTGCCATTCATTGTGTGCAACATTCCAGACGCAGCAGCTCATCACAGCGCACACAGCACAACCCTACCTGGCCCACTTGATTTTTCCTAACGCAGTTCAGTAACCCTTACAGGTCTTGTTGCTACCCTAACTTGTGATTGGACAGTGAAAGAAGGAGCCGCACACTGATGCATCGATCTGTCACTCCGCTCTCTCCTCCTATCAGTATGATCTGCTGTACAGGGGCTGCAAACAAAGCCATCTGAACCCCCCCCCATTCATTTGGTCAAATCCCCCCCCGCCACGCTCCGGTGCCCTCCGCCGCTTACCGGATCTGTTGGCAGCGGAGGAGGTCGGATCTTCACCCTGGCTGGGCATAGAGAGGAGTGAGGGGAAGATGGCCCCCCCACCCGTCTCCATAACAATGCAGGGCGGAAGCAACGTCATAACGTCACTTCCACCCATAGCTCTTAAAGGGCCATTTTTTACAATTATCTTTTATATTAAATTTTTTTTTTATTGCATTTTAGTGTAAATATGAGATGTGAGGTATTTTTGACCCCCAGATCTCACATTAAAGAGGTCCTGCCATGCTTTTTTTTCTATTACAAGAGATGTTTACATTTCTTGTAATAGGAATAAAAGTGACACAATTTTTTTTTTAAAAAAAGAACAGTGTAAAAATAAAAAATAAAAGGTAAAATAAATAAGAAAAAAAATGTTTTTTAAACGCACCCTGTCTCTCCGAGCTCCGCGTGCAGAAGCAAAAGCATACGTGAGTAGCGCCCGCATATGAAAACGGTGTTCAAACCACACATGTGAGGTATTGCCGCGACCGTTAGAGCGAGAGCAATAATTCTAGCCCTAGACCTCCTCTGTAAATTAAAAACATGCAACCTGTATAATTTTTTAAATGTCGCCTATGGAGATTTTTAAGGGTAAAAGTTTGTCGCCATTCCGTGAGCGGGGCGCAATTTTGAAGCGTGGCTTGTTGGGTATCAATTTACTCGGCGTAACATTATCTTTCACAATGTAAAAAAAAAATTGGGCTAACTTTACTGTTGTCCTATTTTTTCATTCAAAAAAGTGTATTTTTTCCAAAAAAAGTGTGCTTGTAAGACCGCACAAATACGGTGTGACAGAAAGTATTGTCACTTGTTTTTTTGCTCAAACAGCAGCACCTCTAATGGCAGAGACATGTGCACAACAGAAAAATGTGTGTGTGGGGGGTTTCGTTTAGTTTTTTAGTTTTTTTTCGTCTAGTTTCCGAAGAAGAAACCGAAAAACAGCGTGGGGCCAAAATGTAAAAAAAAAAAAACGGCGTGGGGTCCCCCCAAGATCCATACCAGACCCTTAACTGAGCATGCAGTCCGGCAGACCAGGAAAGGGGGGGGCGAGCGATTGCTTCCCCGCCTTTCCTAAACTATACCGGTCACATGTCCTCCACATGGGTGGGTGCTTGGGGTAGGGATGGATTTTGGGAGCGGACCCCACGCCATTTTTTTTTTTGTTTTGGCACGGGGACAAGGTGCTTTGGGGTGAGAGGGCACCTTGTCCCCATACCAAAACATTAAAAAAAATGGTGTGGGGTTCGCTCCCAAAATCCATCCCTACCCCAAAGCACCCACCCATGTGGAGGAGATGTGACCCGGTATGGTTCAGGAAGGGGGAAGCACTCGCTCACCCCCCCTTTCCTGGTCTGCCGGGCTGCATGCTCAGTTAAGGGTCTGGTATGGATTTGGGGGGGACCCCATGCTGTTTTTCAATTTCTTCTTCGGAAACGAAGCGAAAAAAACTAAAAAACTAAACGAAACCCCCCCCCCACTTTTTTCTGCTGTGCACATGTCTCTGCTGTTAGAGGTGGAGAGCTGCTGTTTGAGAAAAAAACAAGTGACAAAACGTTCGTAAAATATGTTTTCAGGCTTTTCTATTGAAGTCTATTGAGCCAAAAACGCCTGAAACCTGCCAAAAAGAAGCTCATGTACTTTTTTGAGCTTCAGGCTTTTTGCTTCAGGCGACAGAATGCTCAGATGTGAACAGGGGCCATCGAAATGAATGGGATTTTACTTGTTGGGCGTTTTAGAGCAGGGGTCCTCAAACTACGGCCCGCCAGGGTGCTACTTTAACATGGCAGCACTCCCCCCTCCCCTCTGCTAGATCTGTGATGGAGGGCTTTGTGATGGAGGAAGTCTATGATGGGGGGATCTGTGATGGGGGCTTTGTGTTTGAGAGAGGTATATGATGGGGGGATCTGTTATGGGGGGCATCTGTTGAAGGGGGGCTTATTGATGTGGGGGGCTTTGTGATGGGGGAAGTCTGTGATGGGGGGATCTGTGTAGGGGGGATCTGTAATGGGGGCTCTGTGAAGGAGAGGAGTCTGTGATGGGGGATCTGTGATGGGTGGCTTTGTGATGGGGGATCTGTAATGGGGGCTTTATGATGGGGGATCTGTTATAGGGGATCTGTGATGGGGGGGCTTTGTGACGGGGGGGATTTGTGATGGGGGCTTTGTGATGGGGGGTCTGTTATGGGGGGGGCTTTGTGATGGTGGATCTGTTATGAGGGGCTTTCTGATGGGGGATCTGTTATGGGGGGCTTTGTGATGGGGGATGTGTTATGGGGGGCTTTGTGATGGGGGGATGTGTTATGGGGGGGCTTTGTGATGGGGGAAATCTGTGGTGGAGGGCTCTGTAATGGGGGGAATCTATGAGGGGGGATCTATGATGGGGGATCTGTTATGGGGGGCTTACAGATCGGCGATCTGTTATAGAGGGCTTTTTGATGGGGGAAATCTGTGATGGAGGGCTCTGTGATGGGGAAGTCTATGATGGGGGATCTGTGATGGGGGCTTTATGTTTGGGAGGGAGGGGGATCTGTGATGGAGGGAGTCTATGATGGGGGGATCTGTGATGGGGGGCTTTGTGATGGGGGAGTCTGTGATGGGGGCTTTGTGATGGGGGATCTGTTATGGGGGATCTGTGATGGGGGCTTTGTGATGGGGATCCGTGATGGGGATCTGTTATAGGGGATCTGTGAAGGGGGGCTTTTGTTATGGGGGATCTGTGATGGGGCTTTGTGATGGGAGGTCTGTTATGGGGGGGCTTTGTGATGGGGGATCTGTTATGAGGGGCTTTCTGATGGGGGGATCTGTTATGGGGGATGTGTTATGTGTTATGGGGGGCTTTGTGATGGGGGAATCTATGAGGAGGGATCTATGATGGGGGATCTGTTATGGGGGGCTTTGTGATGGGGGATCTGTTTATAGAGGGCTTTTTGATGGAGGAAATCTGTGATGGAGGGCTCTGTGATGGGGGGAGTCTATGATGGGGGGATCTGTGATGGGGGGGCTTTGTGATTGGGAGGGAGGGGGATCTGTGATGAAAAGGAGTCTATGATGGGGGGATCTGTGATTGGGGGGTTTTGTGATGGGGGAGTCTGTGATGGGGGCTTTGTGATGGGGGATCTGTTATGGGGGATCTGTGATGGGGGCTTTGTGATTGGGGGAGGGGAATCTGTGATGGAGGGCTTTGTGATGGAGGGAGTCTATGATGGGGGATCTGTGATGGGGGGCTTTGTGATTGAGGGAGTCTGTTATGGGGGATCTGTGATGGGGGCTTTGTGATGGAGAGAGGTATATGATGGGGGGATCTGTTATGGGGGCATCTGTTGAAGGGGGCTTATTGATGTGGGGGGCTTTGTGATGGGGGAAGTCTATGATGGGGGGATCTGTGTAGGGGGGATCTGTGATGGGGGCTCTGTGAAGGAGAGGAGTCTGTGATGGGGGATCTGTGATGGGGGGCTTTGTGATGGGGTGATCTGTAATGGGGGCTTTATGATGGGGGATCTGTTATAGGGGATCTGTGATGGGGGGCTTTGTGATGGGGGGATCTGTGATGGGGGCTTTGTGATGGGGGGTCTGTTATGGGGGGGCTTTGTGATGGGGGATCTGTTATGAGGGGCTTTCTGATGGGGATCTGTTATGGGGATCTTTGATGGGGGGCTTTGTGATGGGGGGATGTGTTATGGGGCGGCTTTGTGATGGGGGAAATCTGTGGTGGAGGGCTCTGTGATGGGGGGAATCTATGAGGGGGGATCTATGATGGGGGATCTGTTATGGGGGGGCTTACAGATCGGCGATCTGTTATAGAGGGCTTTTTGATGGGGGAAATCTGTGATGGAGGGCTCTGTGATGGGGAAGTCTATGATGGGGGATCTGTGATGGGGGCTTTATAATTGGGAGGGGGGGGATATGTGATGGAGGGAGTCTATGATGGGGGGATCTGTGATGGGGGGCTTTGTGATGGGGGAGTCTGTGATGGGGGCTTTGTGATGGGGGATCTGTTATGGGGGATCTGTGATGGGGGCTTTGTGATTGGGGGGAGGGGGATCTGTGATGGAGGGCTTTGTGATGGAGGGAGTCTATGATGGGGGGATCTGTGATGGGGGGCTTTGTGATGGAGGGAGTCTGTGATGGGGGATCTGTGATGGGGGCTTTGTGATGGGGGAGTCTGTGATGGGGGCTTTGTGATGGGGGATCTGTTATGGGGGATCTGTGATGGGGGCTTTGTGATCGGGGATCTGTGATGGGGGCTTTGTGATGGGGATCTGTTATGGGGGATCTGTGATGGGGGGCTTTGTGATGGGGGCTTTGTGATGGGGGATCTGTTATAGGGGATCTGTGATGGGGGGCTTTGTGATGGGGGGGGATCTGTGATGGGGGCTTTGTAATGGGGTCTTTTATGGGGGGGGGGCTTTGTGATGGGGATCTGTTATGAGGGACTTTGTGATGGGGAAATCTGTGATGGAGGGCTCTGTGATGGAGAGGAGTCTGTGATGGCTTTGTGATTAGGGGAGGGGGATCTGTGATGGGGGAGTCTATGATGGGGGATCTGTGATGGGGGCTTTGTGATTAGGGGAGGGGGATCTGTGATGGGGGAGTCTATGATGGGGGATCTGTGATGGGGGCTTTGTGATTGTGGGGGGGGATCTGTGATGGGGGCTTTGTGATGGAGGGAGTCTGTGATGGGGGGATCTGTGATGGGGCTTTGTGATGGGGGGATCTGTGATGGGGGCTCTGTGATGGAGATAGGTATATGATGGGGGATCTGTTATGGGGGCATCTGTTATAGGGGGGCTTTGTGATGTGGGGGGGCTTTCTGATGGGGGGATCTGTTATGGGGATCTGTAATGGGGGGCTTTGTGATGGGGGATGTGTTATGGGGGGCTTTGAGATGGGGGGAATCTATGAGGAGGGATCTGTTATGGGGGGCTTTGTGATGGGGGATCTGTTATGGAGGGCATTTTGATGGGGAAATCTGTGATGGAGGGCTCTGTGATGGAGAGGAGTCTGTGATGGGGGCTTTATGATTGGGGGAGGGGGATCTGTGATGGGGGAGTCTATGATGGGGGATCTGTGATGGGGGCTTTGTAATTGGGGGAGGGGGATCTGTGATGGGGGGCTTTGTGATGGAGGGAGTCTGTGATGGGGGGATCTGTGATGGGGCTTTGTGATGGGGGGATCTGTGATGGGGGCTCTGTGATGGAGATAGGTATATGATGGGGGGATCTGTTATGGGGGCATCTGTTATAGGAGGGCTTTGTGATGTGGGGGGGGCTTTCTGATGGGGGGATCTGTTATGGGGATCTGTAATGGGGGGCTTTGTGATGGGGGATGTGTTATGGGGGCTTTGAGATGGGGGGAATCTATGAGGAGGGATCTGTTATGGGGGGCTTTGTGATGGGGGGATCTGTTATGGAGGGCATTTTGATGGGGAAATCTGTGATGGAGGGCTCTGTGATGGAGAGGAGTCTGTGATGGGGGCTTTGTGATTGGGGGAGGGGGATCTGTGATGGGGGGGTCTATGATGGGGGATCTGTGATGGGGGGCTTTGTGATTGGGGGGAGGGAGATCTGTGATGGGGGGGCTTTGTGATGAAGGGAGTCTGTGATGGGGGGATCTGTGATGGGGGCTCTGTGATGGAGATAGGTATATGATGGGGGGATATGTTATGGGGGCATCTGTTATAGGGGGGCTTTGTGATGTGGGGGGGCTTTGTGATGGGGGAATTCTGTGATGGGGGATCTGTGATGGGGGCTTTGTGATGGGGGAGTCTGTGATGGGGATATGTGATGGAGAGAAGTCTGTGATGGGGGCTTTGTGATGGGGGGCTTTGTGATGGGGGGATCTGTGATGGGGGCTTTGTGATGGCGGATCTGTTATGGGGAATCTGTGAGGGGGGCTTTGTGATGGGGGATGTTATGAGGGGCTTTTTGATGGGGGATCTGTTATGGGGATCTGTGATGGGGGGTGCGTTATGGGGGGCTTTGTGATGGGGGAATCTATGAGGGGGAATCTATGATGGGGGATCTGTTATGGTGGCTTTGTGATGGGGGGATCTGTTATGGAGGGCTTTTTGATGGGGGAAATCTGTGATGGAGAGGAGTCTGTGATGGGGGCTTTGTGATTGGGGGAGGGGGATCTGTGATGGAGGGCTCTGTGATGGAGGGAGTCTATGATGGGGGGATCTGTGATGGGGGCTTTGTGATGGGGGAGTCTGTGATGGGGGGATCTGTGATGGAGAGGAGTCTGTGATGGGGGGCTTTGTGATGGAGGGAGTCTGTGATGGGGGATCTGTGATGGAGAGGAGTCTGTGATGGGGGGATCTGTGATGGAGAGGAGTCTGTGATGGGGGGATCTGTGATGGAGGAGTCTGTGATGGGGGGATCTGTGATGGAGAGGAGTCTGTGATGGGGGATCTGTGATGGGGGCTTTGTGATGGGGGATCTGTGATGGGGGATGTGTTATGAGGGGCTTTGTGATGGGGGATGTGTTATGGGGGCTTTGTGATGGGGGATGTGTTATGGGGGCTTTGTGATGGGGGATCTATGATGGGGGGATCTGTTATGGGGGGCTTTGTGATGGGGGATCTGTTATGGAGGGCTTTTTGATGGGGAGAATCTGTGATGGAGGGCTCTGTGATGGGGCTTTGTGATGGAGGGAGTCTGTGATGGGGGATCTGTGATGGAGAGGATTCTGTGATGGGGGCTTTGTGATTGGGGGCTCTGTGATGGAGAGGAGTCTATGATGGGGGGATCTGTGATGGGGGGCTTTGTGATTGGGAGGGAGGGGGATCTGTGATGAAAAGGAGTCTATGATGGGGGGATCTGTGATTGGGGGGTTTTGTGATGGGGGAGTCTGTGATGGGGGCTTTGTGATGGGGGATCTGTTATGGGGGATCTGTGATGGGGGCTTTGTGATTGGGGGAGGGGGATCTGTGATGGAGGGCTCTGTGATGGAGGGAGTCTATGATGGGGGGATCTGTGATGGGGGCTTTGTGATGGGGGAGTCTGTGATGGGGGGATCTGTGATGGAGAGGAGTCTGTGATGGGGGGCTTTGTGATGGAGGGAGTCTGTGATGGGGGATCTGTGATGGAGAGGAGTCTGTGATGGGGGGATCTGTGATGGAGAGGAGTCTGTGATGGGGGGATCTGTGATGGAGGAGTCTGTGATGGGGGGATCTGTGATGGAGAGGAGTCTGTGATGGGGGATCTGTGATGGGGGCTTTGTGATGGGGGATCTGTGATGGGGGATGTGTTATGAGGGGCTTTGTGATGGGGGATGTGTTATGGGGGCTTTGTGATGGGGGATGTGTTATGGGGGCTTTGTGATGGGGGATCTATGATGGGGGGATCTGTTATGGGGGGCTTTGTGATGGGGGATCTGTTATGGAGGGCTTTTTGATGGGGAGAATCTGTGATGGAGGGCTCTGTGATGGGGCTTTGTGATGGAGGGAGTCTGTGATGGGGGATCTGTGATGGAGAGGATTCTGTGATGGGGGCTTTGTGATTGGGGGCTCTGTGATGGAGAGGAGTCTGTGATGGGGGCTTTGTGATTGGGGGCTCTGTGATGGAGAGGAGTCTGTGATGGGGGCTTTGTGATTGGGGGCTCTGTGATGGAGAGGAGTCTGTGATGGGGGCTTTGTGATTGGGGGATCTGTGATGGAGGGCTCTGTGATGGGGGAGTCTATGATGGGGTTATCTGTGATGGGGGGCTATGTGATGGAGGGAGTCTGTGATGGGGGATCTGTGATGGGGGGCTTTGTGATGGGGGGCTTCATGATGGAGGGAGTCTGCGATGGGGGATCTGTGATGGGGGGCTTTGTGATGGAGAGAAGTCTATGATGGGGGGATCTGTGATGGGGGATCTGTGATGGGGGGGCTTTGTGATGTGGGGGGCTTTGTGATGTGGGGGGCTTTGTGATGGGGGGATCTGTGTAGGAGGGATCTGTGATGGAGGGATCTGTGATGGAGAGGAGTCTATGATGGGGGGGGATCTTTGATGGAGAGGATTTAGGAGTCTGTGATGGGGAAGGGGGGTTTCTCTAATGAGGGGATTCTGTGAAATACTAATAAGTTTATGTTCATTAAAATTGTTCTTTATTTTAAATATTGTATTGTTTTTTTCCTGTTTTTTTTTTTTGCGCTACAAATAAAATGTGTGCATAGGAATTCGTTCATATTTTTTTCAAACTATAGTCCGCCCCCCCCCCCCCCCCCCCCAACAGTCTAAGGGGACGTGAACTGGCACCCTGTTTAAAAAGTTTGAGGACCCCTGTTTTAAAGCTTCAGAGCTGAGCATTTTACAAGCTGACAATCGCTCAGGTGAGAATGGGGCCTTAACCTACGAAGGATCGGGGGGGGGGGGGGGGGGCAGCCCCTACACTTCTTATAACAAATATGGTAATATGCAATGTCTAGTATATATTGCGCTTGATTCATCTTTTATTGTTTGTATGATCCTTTGTAGATAAGGAAGAAGTTGAAGTTGCAGCTCCAATGGACTGGTGTACTTTTGTGATGTATAAACACATATATATATATATATATATATATATATATATATATATATACATATACATATATATATATATATATATATATATATATATATATATATATATATATATATATATATATATATATATATATGTGTGATTATAGAGCAGTGGTTTCCAGCCCTGTCCTCAAGTACTCCCAAAAGGTCATGTTTTGTGAATTTCTCCAAAAGACCAAGCCATTGACTCTGATTTAAAGCACCTGTGCAAGATAAAGGAAATCCTGCAAACATGGCCTGTTGGGGGTACTTGAGGACAGACTGAGAACCACTAATGTGTGGGATAGTCCTTCTGATACTTTGTAGGTTTAGTTGTTTATTTTTTATTTTTCTATTTTGCTATTTTTTGTTACATTGTAGTATTATGTGCTAATGTTGCTACATTTATAAACAATGAGTTCTCAAAAGTAGTTATAATGTATCAGTCTATGAGTAGTCAGTGGGCCATCCATCCAAATAAGTTTGGTGGTAATTAGTGGGATCATTTGGGGATTGATTGAAGGGATACACCTGGGTAGGTTTTGCTCTGTGTGGGGAGATAAATTGGAGGAACAAAGTTACACATGCAGCTTGATGAAGAACTCGGTTCTGTTCAGGAGTGTGCAGTCTCTCTTTTTGCATTTTCTCTTTCTCTTTTATGCATAAAGATTTGAAGCAAAAGGAAATATTGCAAAGACTGAGATCGCGTCTCCAATCTTTTTATACATGTCTGGTGGAGATTGTGGTGATGGAGATTCACATAGGAGAAGGACATTGGCTACACCCTGGTTTCTCTCTCTCTCTCTTGCCAAAAGTATTGGGACGCCTGCCTTTACACGCACATGAACTTTAATGGCATCCCAGTCTTAGTCCGTAGGGTTCAATATTGTGTTGGCCGCCCTTCTGCAGCTATAACAGCTTCAACTCTTGTGGGAAGGCCGTCCACAAGGTTTAGGAGTGTGTCTATGGGAATGTTTGTCCATTCTTCCAGAAGCCCATATGTGAGGTCAGGCACTGATGTTGGACGAGAAGGCCTGGCTCGCAGTTTCCGCTCTAATTCATCCCAATGGTGTTCTATCGGGTTGAGGTCAGGACTCTGTTCAGGCCAGTCAAGTTCCTCCACCCCAAACTCGCTCATCCATGTCTTTATGGACCTTGCTTTGTGCACTGGTGCGCAGTCATGTTGGAACAGGAAGGGGCCGTCCCCAAACTGTTCCCACAAAGTTGGGAACATGAAATTGTCCAAAATGTCTTGGTATGCTGATGCCTTAAGTCAGTGGTTCTCAACTCCTGTCCTCGGGACCCACTAACAGGCCAGATTTTAAGTATTACCTTGGGGAGATGCAGACTAGAATACTGCAATCACTGAGCAGAAAATGATATCACCTGTGGAGTATTTCAGTAATCTTGCAAACCTGGTCTGTTAGTGGGTCCTGAGGACAGGAGTTGAGAACCACTGCCTTAAGTGTTCCTTTTACTGGAACTAAGGGGCAAGCCCCCACCCAAAACTCGCTCGTCCATGTCTTTATGGACCTTGCTTTGTGCACTGGTCCAAACCATTTGGTGGAGGGGGGATTATAGTGTGGGGGGTTGTTTTTCAGGGGTTGGGCTTGGCCCCTTAGTTCCAGTGAAGGGAACTCTTAAGGCGTCAGCATACCAAGACATTTTGGACAATTTCATGCTCCCAACTTGGTGGGAACAGTTTGGGGATGGCCCCTTCCTGTTCCAACATGACTGCCCACCAGTGCACAAAGCAAGGTCCATAAAAACATGGATGAGCGAGTTTGGGGTGGAGGAACTTGACTGGCCTGCACAGAGTTCTGACCTCAACCCAATAAAACACCTTTGGGATGAATTAGAGCGGAGACTGCGAGCCAGGCTTTCTCATCCAACATCAGTGCCTGATCTCACCAATGTGCTTCTGGAAGAATGGTCAAACATTCCCATAGACACACTCCTAAACCTTGTGGACGGCCTTCCCAGAAGAGTTGAAGCTGCAAAGGGTGGGGCCAACTCAGTATTGAACCTTACGGACTAATGCTGGCCATACACTATACTAAAATTCGAAAGACTGTATCTATTTTTTTTCCTTCTTTTCTAAAAGGCTAATACCAAGTAAAAAAAAAAAATCAGGCACTTAAACTGGCTTAATTAAAATAAATAAATAAATAAATATATACACATATATAAATACACAATAAATAAATTACATATATATATATTAAACTGGCTTAATTAAAATAAATAAATAAATATATACACATATATAAATACACAATAAATAAATTACATATATATATTGTGTATTTATTTATTTATTTTAATTAAGCCAGTTTAAGTACCTGATTTTTTTTTTTACTTGGTATAAAAATAGATGAATAAATTATATATATATAAATATATATAAACATAATTAAAAAAAAATATATATATATATGTGTGTGTGTGTGTATTTATACATATGTATATATTTATTAATTTATTTTAATTAAGCCAGTTTAAGTCCCTGATATAAACTGTGAATAAAGATTTATGTCTCCGAGGATCGGCTTTAATGATGTTGGGTATTAATGATTGAAGTGTTTACATAATGTATGTCTTTTATATCTGCCTGGAGTTCAGCATTAAGGTTTTTCAGGGAGATCGGTATTTTATGTATCCTTTAATCATTATTTTAGTGATTTATTTGCTTTAGGAAATGCTCTGAGATACATCCAACCCAGCAAAGACGTCATTGTGTCATTGCGTTGGTGATCGTCATCCAATGAATCCATTGGACTGCCTATAGCCGACTTCTATTAGAATTCCGTATTATAGGAGCGAATCGTCCTCCTGTATCGGAATAATAAATATTCTATGTGGACGTTTCGAGTTTCTTTTTTAGAAAGCGGCGGTGATCGGCGGTACTGCGTACAAATCTCCAGCACAGGCAGCACTACGTGTATCTCCCACAGCTCTGCAGCAAACACATCGAGCTGCATCTGTTCAATGTGCCAAGGACATCCCGAGGTCATAGATTCTGAGATAAGGCTGGAAGGAGAGGAGAGGCTTCACAATCTGTATGGAGCACATCTGACTTCTGATCCTCAGCACAGGTTCATTGCAGCAACCGCATAGACATAATCATTCCTTACAGATTTATTTTATAAAGCAGTGGTCTGCAAACTGTGGCCCTTTACCTGTCTTTATCCGGCCCTTGGGGCTCTATTCCTCCCACTGACACCAATGATGGGACACTATTCCTCCCACTGACACCAATGATGGGACACTATTCCTCCCACTGACACCAATGATGGGACACTATTCCTCCCACTGATACCAATGATGGGGCACTATTCCTCCCACTGTTACCAATGATGGGACACTATTCCTCCCACTGACACCAATGATGGGACACTATTCCTCCCACTGATACCAATGATGGGGCACTATTCCTCCCACTGATACCAATGATGGGGCACTATTCCTCCCACTGATACCAATGATGGGACACTATTCCTCCCACTGATACCAATGATGGGGCACTATTCCTCCCACTGATACCAATGATGGGACACTATTCCTCCCACTGACACCAATGATGGGACACTATTCCTCCCACTGATACCAATGATGGGGCACTATTCCTCCCACTGATACCAATGATGGGACACTATTCCTCCCACTGATACCAATGATGGGGCACTATTCCTCCCACTGATACCAATGATGGGACACTATTCCTCCCACTGACACCAATGATGGGGCACTATTCCTCCCACTGATACCAATGATGGGACACTATTCCTCCCACTGACACCAATGATGGGGCACTATTCCTCCCACTGCTACCAATGATGGGACACTATTCCTCCCACTGATACCAATGATGGGGCACTATTCCTCCCACTGATACCAATGATGGGGCACTATTCCTCCCACTGCTACCAATGATGGGACACTATTCCTCCCACTGATACCAATGATGGGACACTATTCCTCCCACTGATACCAATGATGGGGCACTATTCCTCCCACTGCTACCAATGATGGGACACTATTCATCCCACTGACACCAATGATGGGACACTATTCCTCCCACTGATACCAATGATGGGGCACTATTCCTCCCACTGATACCAATGATGGGGCACTATTCCTCCCACTGACACCAATGATGGGGCACTATTCCTCCCACTGATACCAATGATGGGACACTATTCCTCCCACTGACACCAATGATGGGACACTATTCCTCCCACCGATACCAATGATGGGACACTATTCCTCCCACTGATACCAATGATGGGGCACTATTCCTCCCACTGACACCAATGATGGGGCACTATTCCTCCCACTGATACCAATGATGGGGCACTATTCCTCCCACTGACTCCAATGATGGGGCACTATTCCTCCCACTGATACCAATGATGGGGCACTATTCCTCCCACTGATACCAATGATGGGGCACTAGTCCTTCCACTGACACCAATGATGGGACACTATTCCGCCCACTGACACCAATGATGGGACACTATTCCTCCCACTGATACCAATGATGGGGCACTATTCCTCCCACTGACACCAATGATGGGGCACTATTCCTCCCATTGACACTAATGATGAAGCACTATTCTTCCCACTGACACCAATTATGGGGCTCTATTCCCCCCATTAACACCATTATTGGAGGCAAAATTCCTCCTTCCACTGACCCCTTTTTTACCCTCCACTGACCACCAAGCCCGAGGTATTGTTTACTCCCTCTGATGCCAGGACATTTTCTACTACTACTGGACCCAGTCCGGCCCCTCTAAAGTCTGAAGGACAGAAAACGAGCCCTTTGTTTGGAAAGTGTGGAGAAGGCATCTCTAAAGCCCAGGGATAGGTAGAGTATGTTGCAGTACTGGGCCTGCTGATTAGAGCAATCATTCTTTAATGGGGAGGAGCAAATTGATATGCCGAGTTGGAGACTTGACAGAAACCAGTAGATTGGCTTCTGCCATTTTTTTTTGCACCCTAGGCTCTTCTATGGCTTTGGCCTTCATGTTTTCCCACATTTTCCCTCAGCTAGTCCAAAAACATTGCCAAACGCAATAGGTGCTTGGCAATGGGTGCATGGCAATGGATGCTTGGTAATGGATGCTTGGTAATGGGTGCTTGGCAATGGATGCTTGGCAATGGATGCTTGGCAATGGGTGCTTGGCAATGGATGCTTGGCAATGGATGCTTGGCAATGGGTGCTTGGCAATGGGTGCTTGGCAATGGATGCTTGGCAATGGATGCTTGGCAATGGGTGCTTGGCAATTGGTTCTTGGCAATGGGTGCTTGGCAATGGTGGGTGCTTCCGGTGTACAGTCGGTTCTGCACAGATCTCACAGCTATCTATTACAGCCGTGCCCTGTGAAACGTTGTCTGGTGCTCGGAGTGCCATTCATGTAGCATGGCACCCTAATGGTGGGCAGTACGATGGATCTGTGTTGAGTACATGCATCTCGTGTATGGCTCGGGTCCATAGCTTGAATAGGACACTATTTGCATAGAGCTTGTATCAGGGGTGTTTGCTAGACCTTGGCACCCAGGGCATGTGCCCTAGGCCTCCTTTGAGATATGGAGATGATACATTGCAAGTTGGGTTGGCTGCTCTGTGCCTATTGGAATACTTATTGACATCAACGGAAGGGATTCAAGGCAAAGCTCCTCTCTAGTTCTTCACTCTTTATTAATTCATCCCTTTATGATACAATACAATGGAGTTAAAATATATATATATTGTCATATTTCACAGCCTCCGATGTACAATCTGTGCTCTAAATATACCAAAATACAATTTTTCTATTTTTTTATTTATTTATTTATTTTTAGCAGCAAACAGCATACATATTATAAACTAATAAAGGATAAACACTGCAAACTGGATAAATCAAATGTTATTAAAAAAAAAAAATCAGCAATAATCCACCACTACAATAAAATATCTATATCTTGCATGCCGCAGTTATGACACTCGGTTGGATACGTCAGTCGACATAAAACATCACAAGAGCTCTGCAGTAAGTAATAAACAATCTATAAAATGTTACACTTTATACATACAACTAATCACCGAAAGATACAAAGTCCATATGCAAAATAGAGCTCATATCCTTGGATCAAAAACATTTTTCATAGTTCAAGTTTTTAAGGGCACAGTCAACCTTTTGCAGAAAAAAAAAATGAAATAAAAATAATAATAAATAAAAAAAAAAAAAAAAAAAATATATATATATATATATATATATATATATATATATATATATACAGTATCTCACAAAAGTGAGTACACCCCTCAAATTTTGTGTAAATCTTTTCTTCTATCTTTTCATGTGACAACACTGAAGAAATGACACTTGTCTACAATGTAAAGTAGTGAGTGTACAGCTTGTATAACAGTGTAAATTTGCTGTCCCCTCAAAATAACTCAACACACAGCCATTAATGTCTAAACCGCTGGCAACAAAAGTCAGTACACCCCTAAGGGAAAATGTCCAAATTGGGCCCAAAGTGTCAATATTTTGTGTGGCCACCATTATTTTCCAGCACTGCCTTAACCCTCTTGGGCATGGAGGTCACCAGAGCTTCACAGGTTGTCACTGGAGTCCTCTTCCCCTCCTCCATGATGACATCACAGAGCTGGTGGATGTTAGAGACCTTGTGCTCCTCCACCTTCCGTTTGAGGATGTCCCACAGATGATCAATAGGGTTTAGGTCTGGAGACATGCTTGGCCAGTCCATCACCTTTACCCTCAGCTTCTTTAGCAAGGCAGTGGTGGTCTTGGAGGTGTGTTTGGGGTGGTTATCATGTTGGAATACTGCCCTGCGGCCCAGTTTCTGAAGGGAGGGGATCATGCTCTGCTTCAATATGTCACAGTACATGTTGGCATTCATGGTCCCCTCAATGATCTGTAGCCCCCCAGTGCCGACAGCACTCATTCAGCCCCAGACCATGACACTCCCACCACCATGCTTGACTGTAGACAAGACACACTTGTCTTTGTCCTCCTCACCTGGTTGCCCCCACACACGCTTTTCACCATCTGAACCAAATAAGTTTATCTTGGTCTCATCAGACCACAGGACATGGTTCCAGTAATCCATGTCCTTAGTCTGCTTGTCTTCAGCAAACTGTTTGTGGACTTTCTTGTGCATCATCTTTAGAAGAGGCTTCCTTCTGGGATGACAGCCATGCAGACCAATTTGATGCAGTGTGCGGCGTATGGTCTGAGCACTGACAGGCTGACCCCCCCACCCCTTCAACCTCTGCAGCAATGCTGGCTCAGCCCTTCCTTCTCTGAGCTGGCCACTCAGCTGTCAGCTAATTGCCAGCTCCTATCTCCCCAGTTACTCAGCTGTTGATGATATCCTGTCACACAACTGGGTGGGCTCGGGGCGCAGTGCACTGCGCCCCGAGGCCATCCTTTTTTGAAGCCAATAAGATCCTCAGGCTCTAATCACTTGCTTCAAAAAAAAGAAAAATCCCATTGGAATCCATGCGTCTGGTGCCCCGCATGTAGATTAGCGGCTGGGCGCATAGATCGGACGGCCCATATGGACGGGCCGCCACTGCTGGGAAGTATTGGTGCTCTACCAATGGTCCCTCGATCGGCGGTTATGTTTGCTCGGTGTTCGGCTTAGAGTAATTAACATTTAAAAGTATATATACTGTGTTTAAAAAAAATCTCATTTAAAAATGATTTCCTTCATTTCTCTGACTCCGTTGAGAATTCTTTGTTGTTCTGCTGCTAAGCCGTACCCAGAATGCATATATATATATATTTTTTTTTTTTAATGAGCGCCTCGTTTTTCGCGCCTCGTGTTCTTTGTCATGCTTTCCTTTCATATTGATATACAGCCAGAAGTATCTCTTTTTGGAAGAAAATAAAACTTCTTTATTCCTCCGACTTCTGCATTTGATCGCCCTTTCCTTTCATGTTGCTAATACACCTCTGTAAAAATCTCTTTTTTTTTTATGAATGATGCCTTCTATATATATATATATTTTTTTTTTTTATCACTGCTATTTTTTATTATTGCGCGCTTTTATGGTTCCAAATCGATGTCTATTCATTGCTTCAGTGCTGTGTTCAACAGTCATAGAAAAAGATCTCTAAAAAAATAAATCATTCCTAAATCCCTTTAAGATTTTCTGCAAGTGGCTGCCTTGATGCTTCTTCATATGTCATCAAATGACTCCCGGCGCAAAGGTTTTTTATTTAAAAAAAAAAAAAAAGGTCGTCTGTATAAGTATGCAATAATGATCCTTACATAAAATTGCAAGGCGTTCTTTGTATTAATAAAATTCACCTTTGACACCTACTATGAATCAGAGCAATTTTTACATTTCTGCTGCAGACCTGTTCATTCCGGGATAATACATTTATGAATAAAAATAAAATGAAAATAAAATAAAAAATGTCTATATATTATTCAGACAAAAATTTTTTAAAAAAGATGTAGAAAAAAAAAAAATATATATATATACACACACACACACACACACACACACACACACACACACACACACACATATATATACACACATATATAAATATATATATATATACACACACACACGCACTGTATTACCAAAAGTATTGGGACACCTGCCTCTATCGGGTTGAGGTCGGCCCACTCAAGTTCCTCCACCCCAAACTCGCTCATCCATGTCTTTATGGACCTTGCTTTGTGCACTGGTGCGCAGTCATGTTGGAACAGGAAGGGGCCGTCCCCAAACTGTTCCTACAAAGTTGGGAGCATGAAAGTGCCTGACCTGCCAAATGCTCTTCTGGAAGAATGGTCAAACATTCCCATAGACACACTCCTAAACCTTGTGGACGGCCTTCCCAGAAGAGTTGAAGCTGTTATAGCTACAAAGGGTGGGCCAACTCAATATTGAACCCTACGGACTAAGACTGGGATGCCATTAAAGTTCATGTGCGTGTAAAGGCAGGGGGACCAATACTTTTGGTAATATAGTATATATTACACACACTGTATTATATATATTATAATATATAATATTATTATATTTTTTACAGTAAAAGTATAAATCTATTATATTTATTATTACCGTATATAATATCATCCTGTAAAAATTATTTTAAATTCTATACAATCTATCGACAACAAGACAACTTTTTTTTTGTTTTACTTTTTTTTTTTTTTATAGTTTGATCTGTATTAGTTTTAAAATAACTAGTGTTACTGTAGCAAAAAAAAAAAAAAAAAAAGATTAAAACTTTTTTTTATTCTACAATCTGTCCTTTTTGTACTGACACTAAAATAATGTTTCTAGTAAAAAGCATTTATCTACAAAAAAAAAAAAAATTGGCATATTTTTCAGTTCTTTACATTTTGTTTTCTGCAACACTGAAACGATTTACAAAAAAAACAATAAAAAGGGTTATATATATATATATATATTTCTACTGCTAATATTTATACCCTTATATAAAAAAGGGTTAAATATTAAATATTAGCAGTAGAAAAAAAATGCATATTATATATAATATATATATATATGTATTTTTTTCTACTGCTAATATTTAATATTTAACCATTTTTTATTGTTTTTTTTGTAAATCATTTCGGTTTTGCAGAAAACAAAATGTAAAGAACTGAAAAATATGCCAATTTTTTTTTTTTTTGTAGATAAATGCTTTTTACTAGAAACATTATTTTAGTGTCATTACAAAAAGGACAGATTGTAGAATAAAAAAAAGTTTTAATCTTTTTTTTTTTTAAATATATATATATATATATATATATATATATATATATATATATATATATATATATGTATTTTTTTCTACTGCTAATATTTAATATTTAACCCTTTTTTATATATATATACAGAAAACAAAAAAAAAAACAAAATGTAAAGAACTGAAAAATATGCCAATTTTTTTGTAAAATAAATGCTTCTTACTAGAAACATATTTTAGTGTCATTACAAAAAGGACAGGTTGTAGAATAAAAAAAAGTTTTAATTTATATTGTATTATTTATATTGTTTGTCTTCTGTACTTTTTTTTTTTTTTTTGTACAATATATTCAAAAATCAATAAAACATATCTTTAAAAAAAAACAAAGAATCCCCCCCCCCCCAGGAAATAAAACATAAAGGAGGATGGGAAGGAAAGAGTGGAGTAGGACTGGGTAACTATGGGTTAAAAGTCAGTTAAATAGGGACACATTTAAGTGAAAAACCTAAGATTGCTGTAACTGATGTCATATATAATTCAAAGGTCATCCCTTTGATCCACACATGAATGAAACTGAGTAAGTACAATGTAAACATTACTGTTGTTACATTGTATTTAAAGTGGTTGTAAAGGCTGAAGTTTTTTTTTTCCCCCTAAAGCATTCTCTACATTAAGGTAAAAAAACCTTTTTTGCGCAGTACCCCCTGCCCCCACCTAAATATTTACTAAGAGCTCTCAACTCTCCCTCCTCGCTGGACTCAGTGGCAGCAACGGGAGCCATCTGTTCCTGCTGCTGCCAATCAAATTCAGCGAGGAGGGAGCAGGGGGGTGGTGGCCAAGCCGCGCTGTATGTGTCAATAGACGCACACTGTGTAGCTCGGGATCGAGCCTGCATGAGGACCGTTATAGCAAGCGGCTTGCTAGGGGTAGTAAGAAGGAGGTAGGAGGAGCCAGGAGCACCGGCAGAGGACCACAAAGAAGGAGGATCGGTGCTGCTCTGTGCAGAAACTATTGCGCAGAGCAGGTAAGTATAACATGTTTGTTATAAAAAAAAGAAAAAGAACCTTTTACAATCACTTTAAGAATTACATTTTTCAGATACAATCTGCAAGTGGGATTTTACGCAGGAGCTGCTGCAGTGACTGCTGTCATACAAAACAAGTTCTGATTCTCAGGTCTTTGACTGTCAGTATTTGCTGCCAATGTTGCTGAAGAGAACCAAAGCATAAGAGATATGTCCTACAGAATTTTTAGGTCATATCTCTTATGTCCAAGATCTGGGTCTAGTGGATGTAAACCAGATCACTAAAATCTCATACAACTTTCAACACCTTAATTTTGTTTCAAAATCGTTTTCAAAATTTCTATCTGCAGCTTTCAACTTTGGGCAGCTTCCCTGCTTCTCCCATCAGACTCCTAGCTGCTCCATTATCTGCAGGGTGATGAGTCTTCTCAGACTCCCAGCCGCTCCATCAACTTCGGGGTGATGGATCTTCTCAAACTTCTAGCTGCTCCATCAACTTCGGGGTGATGAATCCTCTCAGACTTCTAGCTGCTCCATCAACTGCAGGGTGATGGATCTTCTCTAACTTCTAGCTGCTCCATCAACTTCGGGGTGATGGATCTTCTCAAACTTCTAGCTGCTCTATCAACTTCAGGGTGATGGATCTTCTCAGACTTTTAGCTGCTCCATCAACTTTGGGGTGATGGATCTTCTCAAACTTCTAGCTGCTCCATCAACTTCGGGGGGATGGATCTTCTCAAACTTCTAGCTGCTCCATCAACTTCAGGGTGATGGATCTTCTCAGACTTCTAGCTGCTTCATAAAATTCAGGGTGATGGATATTCTCAGGCTTCTAGCTGCTCCATCAACTTTGGGGTGCTGGACCTTCTCAAACTTCTAGCTGCTCCATCAACTTCGAGGTGATGGATCTTCTCAAACGTCTAGCTGCTCTATCAACTTTGAGGTGATGGATCTTCTCAGACTTCTAGCTGCTTCCTCAACTTCAGGGTGATGGATCTTCTCAGACTTCTAGCTGCTCCATCAAATTCAGGGCTATGGATATTCTCAGAACTATAGCATCCTGTTCTAAGACCTGGAAAGAACCAAGGACCAGTACGCCTGCTTGCCTTAAAGTAATGGGGGTTGCCACAGGCTGAAGAAATACCAGCCAGCTATAGTTCCTGGCTTAGACATTGGGCTATGTATTACATCATCAAAATAATACCTGACATTGCTGCCATGAAGGTCTCATAACACTTCCTGTTATAGTATCACCCTGTACCATGACCTTCCAATGACATTCAGCTGCACTAGGATACAATAAATAGTGAAAACCTGAATTTTATTTTTTTTAAAAATCTATTGTCTATGGCAGGGGTCTCCAAACTTTCTAAATTAAGGGCCAATTTACTACCCCTTTTAGACCTTAGGTGGGCTGGACTGTGTGGCCAGTGGGAGTAGATAAGTAATAAAATGACACAGTGCCCTTGTGGTAAGTAAAGGAGGAATATTTTCCCAACACTGGTATATGTGGGAGGAATAGTGCCCCATCATTGGTATCAGTGGGAAGAATAGTGCCCCATCATTGGTGTCAGTGGGAGGAATAGTGTCCCATCATTGGTATCAGTGGGAGGAATAGTGCCCCATCATTGGTATCAGTGGGAGGAATAGTGCCCCATCATTGGTGTCAGTGGGAGGAATAGTGCCCCATCATTGGTATCAGTGGAAGGAATAGTGCCCCATCATTGGTGTCAGTGGGAGGAATAGTGTCCCATCATTGGTATCAGTGGAAGGAATAGTGCCCCATCATTGGTGTCAGTGGGAGGAATAGTGTCCCATCATTGGTGTCAGTTGGAGGAATAGTGTCCCAAGGACCACATAAAGGTGATGCAATTCAGTTTTAGTGGCGCTTTACCGCTGTACAAGCGGCGCTTTTCGGCCACTAGCGGGGCGCTTTTAACCCCAAAAAAAGGGTTAAAAACTCACGTGTTGCGGCGCTTCCGAAGTGCTGCCCATTAATTGCAATGGGCAGGGGCGTTTTGGGGGCACTGTATACCGGCGCTCCCAACCTGCCCCCAAAGATGCTGCTTGCAGGACTTTCTCTAACCTCCCGCGAGCGCACCCAGCCCCCCCCCCGGTGTGAAAGCCCTCATTGCAATGAATGGGAGGCAGTCTTTAGGCACTTTACAGGCGCTAATCCTAGCGTTAAAACGCCTGAAAACGGCCTCAGTGTGAAAGGGGTCTTAAAGCGGGAAGACATGGGAAATGGGAACGTATCGCTTAGATTTGTTCCGTATCTTTCCAGGCAAAACAGAATGAAGAATTGTCAGAGTGGATTTTCAATAACTTGGTTATATTTATTCAGCCGGGGATCATCCATTACCCTGAAGAACCATTATGTGCGACTTTAATGATATCACCGCGTACCTTACAAGTGCGGAAGACCGGGAGCGAACGGGCAAGAAAATCCTCCATCCGACGCGATGATCATATTTCATAAGACGTTCCATTCTGTAATAATAATGTGCAAGTTCTTTCATTGGCTAGAACATACGACTTAGCCATTCGTTGTCACCCACCAGCAATGACGGGCCGCTCCATAAAAAAATAAAAATGCATTTGCAGAATGCAAACATTTGGATTTGGGGGTTGCAGGTGGATACCTAGGAATCGTGGGGCCCACCAGCTAAATCTCTGTAGCAGCTGGCTGTGTCAATTATGGTGACGCATGGCATTGATCTTAACATAATACATTATCTCATAAAAGTAAGTACACCCCCCACATTTGTGTAAATCTTTTCTTCTATCTTTTCATGTGACAACACTGAAGAAATGACACTTTGCTACAATGTAAAGTAGTGAGTGTACAGCTTGTATAACAGTGTAAATTTGCTGTCCCCTCAAAATAACTCAACACACAACCATTAATGTCTAAACCGCTGGCAACAAAAGTCAGTACACCCCTAAGTGAAAATGTCCAAATTGGGCCCAAAGTGTCAATATTTTGTGTGGCCACCATTATTTTCCAGCACCGCCTTAACCCTCTTGGGCATGGAGGTCACCAGAGCTTCACAGGTTGTCACTGGAGTCCTCTTCCCCTCCTCCATGACGACATCACAGAGCTGGTGGATGTTGGAGACCTTGCGCTCCTCCACCTTCCGTTTGAGGATGTCCCACAGATACTCAGTTGGCCCAATTAGCCATTTTCCCTCCCCGCTGTCATGTGACTCGTTAGTGTTAAAAGGTCTTAGGTGTGAATAGGGAGCAGGTGTGTTAAATTTAGTGTTATCGCTCTCACTCTCTCATACTGGTCACTGGAAGTCCAACATGGCACCTCATGTCAAAGAACTCTCTGAGGATCTGAAAAAAAAGAATTGTTGCTCTACATAAAGATGGCCTAGACTATAAGAAGATTGCCAAGACCCTGAAACTGAGCTGCAGCATGGTGGCCAAGACCATACAGCGGTATAACAGGACAGGTTCCACTCAGAACAGGCCTCACCATAGTCCACCAAAGAAGCTGAGGTCACGTGCTCAGCGTCATATCCAAAGCCCGCAAACAGTTTGCTGAAGACAAGCAGACTAAGGACATGGATTACTGGAACCATGTCCTGTGGTCTGATGAGACCAAGATAAACGTATTTGGTTCAGATGGTGACAAGCGTGTGTGGGGGCAACCAGGTAAGGAGTACAAAGACAATTGTGTCTTGTCTACAGTCAAGCATGGTGGTGGGAGTGTCATGGTCTGCGGCTGCATGAGTGCTGCCGGCACTGGGGAGCTACAGATCATTGAGCGAACCATGAATGGCAACATGTACTGTGACATACTGAAGCAGAGCATGATCCCCTCCCTTCAGAGACTGGGCCGCAGGGCAGTATTTCAACATGATAACGACCCCAAACACACCTCCAAGACCACCACTGCCTTGCTAAATAAGCTGAGGGTAAAGGTGATGGACTGGCCAAGCATGTCTCCAGACCTAAACCCTATTGAGCATCTGTGGGACATCCTCAAATGGAAGGTGGAGGAGCGCAAGGTCTCTAACATCCACCAGCTCTGTGATGTCGTCATGGAGGAGGGGAAGAGGACTCCAGTGACAACCTGTGAAGCTCTGGTGAACTCCATGCCCAAGAGGGTTAAGGCAGTGCTGGAAAATAATGGTGGCCACACAAAATATTGACACTTTGGGGCCCAATTTGGAGATTTTCACTTAGGGGTGTACTGACTTTTGTTGCCAGCGGTTTAGACATTAATGGCTGTGTGTTGAGTTATTTTGAGGGGACAGCAAATTTACACTGTTATACAAGCTGTACACTCACTACTTTACATTGTAGACAAGTGTCATTTCTTCAGTGTTGTCACATGAAAAGATAGAAGAAAAGATTTACACAAATGTGAGGGGTGTACTTACTTTTGTGATATACTGTATATTCAGAAATCAAGGTCAACCAGCAGGAGAGCCGTCAGTAGACTACTAGGAAGCAGTGCTGTGGGTAAAAGTTATATCGTAGTTATATTAAAGTGGAGCTCCAGCCTGTACAAAAAATTTTAATACAATTTAATATAATTTTAATATAAGGACACTTACCTGTCCAGGGATCCTGTGATGTCGGCACCCCTAGCCGATCCTTCCACCAGGTTCTGGGTGCAGGCACTGGCATCTTCCTTGCGGCTTCACAGTCTGTTTTCTACTGCACATGCGTGAGTCACACTGCGGTTTATGAATAGTCCCGCTGTCTTCTGGGATCTGTGTGTCTTCCAGATGGCAGCGGGGGGAGGGGGGGGGGGGGGCAGAAATTTTGTAGATCGACGCACAGCAAATGTGGCGATCTTACCCGGAAGTGAGAGCAGATACTTGGTTGGTTGGAGCGCCGCTTTAATATGAATCATAATGAGCCATTATCACCCATATTATAAGGTTTAGTATAGGAGAAACTCTGGGATCGGGACTGCATTAGACATACAGGGATATAACAGAGGAGAAACTCCGGGATCAGGAATGCATTAGATATACAGGGATATAACAGAGGAGAAACTCCGGGATTGGGACTGCATTAGACATACAGGGATATAACAGAGGAGAAACTCCGGGATTGGGACTGCATTAGACATACAGGGATATAACAGAGGAGAAACTCCGGGATTGGGAATGCATTAGACATACAGGGATATAGCAGAGGAGAAACTCTGGGATCGGGACTGCATTAGACATACAGGGATATAACAGAGGAGAAACTCCGGGATCAGGAATGCATTAGATATACAGGGATATAACAGAGGAGAAACTCCGGGATTGGGACTGCATTAGACATACAGGGATATAACAGAGGAGAAACTCCGGGATTGGGACTGCATTAGACATACAGGGATATAACAGAGGAGAAACTCCGGGATTGGGAATGCATTAGACATACAGGGATATAGCAGAGGAGAAACTCTGGGATTGGGAATGCATTAGACATTCAGAGATATAGCAGAGGAGAAACTCCGGGATCGGGACTGCATTAGACATACAAGGATATAACAGAGGAGAAACTCTGGGATTGGGAATGCATTAGACATACAGGGATATAGCAGAGGAGAAACTCTGGGATTGGGAATGCATTAGACATTCAGAGATATAGCAGAGGAGAAACTCTGGGATTCGGAATGCATTGGGCACACAGGACTCGTTTCAGTCTGTAGGAGAAGGGCAATAAATATACAATGCTAAGACAGATACTTCTAAGCAAATACTTCTTTCTGCACAGAGGGGACCTGTGACCAGCACCATCCTGAGGTCTAACTTTAGCTCTGCTAACCATCTCCCTAATGGGGCCCCCTTCCTACCCCAGGACCCATAACAGCTACCTGCACCGCTATGGCTTGTGCTACCCAACGGTGAGGGCAGAAGCTCCATGTCCATTCTTTGTCCCTCACAGTCAGTTTCCAGCAAAGTAAAAATAAAATTTTAGCATTCCCAACTATCCTCTGGACCTGTTTATCAAAGGATTGCACATAACTTCTCTGGACCATTGTCAATGGAAAAAAAAAAAAAAAAAGACGTTTTTTTCTTCCTGGAGTTTCAAAAAATAGCGCCTTCTGGCGATTGAAGGCATTGTCAGGGAGAGTATACTTTAGAGCTATACTTTATTGAACATACATGTACTCGAAATGCTTGGATATAACTGAAGTTTGGTGCACTTTAGGAAGAATATGAGAGCTACTGACATATTGCCCCAGACGACGTCATTGTATGACGAAACGCGTGTCGGGAGGAGCTGACCTGCTGACGTCTCGCGTGTGCCGTTCGAGGGACGGGTGTTTGTACGAGCCGGCCGGCTAACTTGCTTTTAACTACTCCAATTTTGTAAGTGGCTTTCTTATTACTCAATAAATATGTTTGTCAGTATTACGCTATGGTACCCCTCTTTTATTTTGGGATACATCTGAATATCAGCCACATCTAAATATACTTGTTATCTGTGATCAACGAGTTTTGCGGTCCCTGCCTGGTACGCAGATCAGCCTGAGGGTTCTTCCTGGTATCCATTTGTTTGGCTCCTGACCGGATAAAGGCCCTGGCCGGGTATAGGTCGCAAGCTCTCACAGCTTGCCGTCTGGTAAGTGAGCAATTTGTGTGTTTAGCACTGGTGGTGCGGTGGAGGATGAAAATCGAACTTTCAGATCACACTTCAAGTCTGGTTTAATTGTTTGAGCACTGTTGATTTAAGAAGATGGACTTTTTAGTTTAAATCACTTTTTCACACATGTTTTCACTATTATATTGGTCTGTACTGTATAATTTTGGTGGGTTTAGCGCTGCTACACCTTGGTTTACTGACATCGGATGCCACTGATATCCCTCTGCAGATAATACCGGCTATATTACTATTCAGACAACCTCTGAGATCCAGCACTGGGTTGGACATGTTGTTGTTTATGTAAAACTTTATCGCTTTTGTAGCTACAAATCAAAGTGCACATGACATGATATGTATCAGAGATGACGCAACCATAAACCTTGTACCCGGTCGCCATGATTTACCCAAGGATCTCTCTGCTCAAATACATTCAATGCAAATCACCCAAAAATTATATGTTGGGTTTTATCGCAGTGCTCTGGAATACAAATACATAGACAAATATATGTGTATATATATATATATATATATATATATATATATATATATATATATATATATATATATATATGTACAGTGGGGACGGAAAGTATTCAGACCCCCTTAAATTTTTCACTCTTTGTTATATTGCAGCCATTTGCTAAAATCATTTAAATTCATTTTTTTCCTCATTAATGTACACACAGCCCCCCATATTGTACACACAGCCCCCCATATTGTACACACAGCACCCCATATTGTACACACAGCACCCCATATTGTACACACAGCTCCCCATATTGTACACACAGCACCCCATATTATACACACAGCACCTCATATTGTACACACAGCACCCCATATTGTACACACAGCACCCCATATTGTACACACAACACCCCATATTGTACACACAGCACCCCATATTATACACACAGCACCCCATATTGTACACACAGCCCCCCATATTGTACACACAGCACCCCATATTGTACACACAGCACCCCATATTGTACACACAGCTCCCCATATTGTACACACAGCACCCCATATTATACACACAGCACCTCATATTGTACACACAGCACCCCATATTGTACACACAGCACCCCATATTGTACACACAACACCCCATATTGTACACACAGCATCCCATATTGTACACACAGCACCCCATATTGTACACACAGCACCCCATATTGTACACACAGCCCCCCATATTGTACACACAGCACCCCATATTGTACACACAGCCCCCCATATTGTACACACAACACCCCATATTGTACACACAGCACCCCATATTGTACACACAGCACCCCATATTGTACACACAGCCCCCCATATTGTACACACAGCACCTCATATTGTACACACAGCACCTCATATTGTACACACAGCACTCCATATTGTACCCACAGCACCCCATATTGTACACACAGCCCCCCATATTGTACACACAGCACCCCATATTGTACACACAGCACTCCATATTGTACACACAGCACTCCATATTGTACACACAGCACCCCATATTGTACACACAGCACCTCATATTGTACACACAGCCCCCCATATTGTACACACAGCACCCCATATTGTACACACAGCCCCCCATATTGTACACACAACACCTCATATTGTACACACAGCACCCCATATTGTACACACAGCACCTCATATTGTACACACATCACCCCATATTGTACACACAGCCCCCCATATTGTACACACAACACCCCATATTGTACACACAGCACCCCATATTGTACACACAGCACCTCATATTATACACACAGCACCTCATATTGTACACACAGCCCCCCATATTGTACACACAGCCCCCCATATTGTACACACAGCCCCCCATATTGTACACACAGCACCCCATATTGTACACACAGCACCTCATATTGTACACACAGCCCCCCATATTGTACACACAGCACTCCATATTGTACACACAGCACCCCATATTGTACACACAGCACTCCATATTGTACACACAGCACCTCATATTGTACACACAGCCCCCCATATTGTACACACAGCCCCCCATATTGTACACACAGCACCCCATATTGTACACACAGCCCCCCATATTGTACACACAGCCCCCCATATTGTACACACAGCACCCCATATTGTACACACAGCACCCCATATTGTACACACAGCACCTCATATTGTACACACAGCCCCCCATATTGTACACACAGCACTCCATATTGTACACACAGCACCCCATATTGTACACACAGCCCCCCATATTGTACACACAGCCCCCCATATTGTACACACAGCACCCCATATTGTACACACAACACCCCATATTGTACACACAGCCCCCCATATTGTACACACAGCACCTCATATTGTACACACAGCACCCCATATTGTACACACAGCACCCCATATTGTACACACAGCACCTCATATTGTACACACAGCACCCCATATTGTACACACAGCACCCCATATTGTACACACAGCCCCCCATATTGTACACACAGCACCTCATATTGTACACACAGCACCCCATATTGTACACACAGCACCTCATATTGTACACACAGCCCCCCATATTGTACACACAGCACCTCATATTGTACACACAGCACCTCATATTGTACACACAGCCCCCCATATTGTACACACAGCCCCCCATATTGACAGAAAAACACAGAATTGTTGACATTTTTGCAGATTTATTAAAAAAGAAAAACTGAAATATCACATGGTCCTAAGTATTCAGACCCTTTGCTCAGTATTTGGTAGAAGCCCCTTTTGATGAGTCTTTTTGGGAAAGATGCAACAAGTTTTTCACACCTGGATTTGGGGATCCTCTGCCATTCCTCCTTGCAGATCCTCTCCAGTTCTGTCAGGGGGGATGGTAAACGTTGGTGGACGGCCATGTTTAGGTCTCTCCAGAGATGCTCAATTGGGTTTAAGTCAGGGCTCTGGCTGGGCCATTCAAGAACAGTCACTGAGTTGTTGTGAAGCCTCTCCTTCGTTATTTTAGCTGTGTGCTTAGGGTCATTGTCTTGTTGGAAGGTAAACCTTCGGCCCAGTCTGAGGTCCTGAGCACTCTGGAGAAGGTTTTCATCCAGGATATCCCTGTACTTGGCCGCATTCAACTTTCCCTCGATTGCAACCAGTCATCCTGTCCCTGCAGCTGAAAAACACCCCCACAGCATGATGCTGCCACCACCATGATTCACTGTTGGGACTGTATTGGAGAGGTGATGAGCAGTGCCTGGTTTTCTCCACACATACTGCTTAGAATTAAGGCCAAAAAGTTCTATCTTGGTCTCATCAGACCAGAGAATCATATTTCTCACCATCTTGGAGTCCTTCAGGTGTTTTTTTTAGCAAACTCCATGCGGACTTTCATGTGTCTTGCACTGAGGAGAGGCTTCCGTCGGGCCACTCTGCCATAAAGCCCCGACTGGTGGAGGGCTGCAGTGATGGTTGACTTTCTACAACTTTCTCCCATCTCCCGACTGCATCTCTGGAGCTCAGCCACAGTGATCTTTGGGTTCTTCTTTACCTCTCTCACCAAGGCTCTTCTCCCCCGATAGCTCAGTTTGGCCGGACGGCCAGCTCTAGGAAGGGTTCTGGTCGTCCCAAACGTCTTCTATTTAAGGATTATGGAGGCCACTGTGCTCTTAGGAGCCTTAAGTGCAGCAGAAATTTTTTTTGTAACCTTGGCCAGATCTGTGCCTTGCCACAATTCTGTCTCTGAGCTCTTCAGGCAGTTCCTTTGATCTCATGATTCTCATTTGCTCTGACATGCACTGTGAGCTGTAAGGTCTTATATAGACAGGTGTGTGGCTTTCCTAATCAAGTCCAATCAGTATAATCAAATACAGCTGGACTCAAATGAAGGTGTAGAACCATCTCAAGGATGATCAGAAGAAATGGACAGCACCTGAGTTATATATATGAGTGTCACAGCAAAGGGTCTGAATACTTAGGACCATGTGATATTTCAGTTTTTCTTTTTTTAATAAATCTGCAAAAATGTCAACAATTCTGTGTTTTTCTGTCAATATGGGGGGCTGTGTGTACAATATGGGGGGCTGTGTGTACAATATGAGGTGCTGTGTGTACAATATGGGGTGCTGTGTGTACAATATGGGGTGTTGTGTATACAATATGGGGTGCTGTGTGTACAATATGGGGTGTTGTGTATACAATATGGGGTGCTGTGTGTACAATATGGGGGGCTGTGTGTACAATATGGGGAGCTGTGTGTACAATATGGGGTGCTGTGTGTACAATATGGGGGGCTGTGTGTACAATATGGGGAGCTGTGTGTACAATATGAGGTGCTGTGTGTACAATATGGGGTGCTGTGTGTACAATATGGGGTGCTGTGTGTACAATATGGGGTGCTGTGTGTACAATATGGGGTGCTGTGTGTACAATATGGGGTGCTGTGTGTACAATATGGGGAGCTGTGTGTACAATATGGGGTGCTGTGTGTACAATATGGGGTGTTGTGTATACAATATGGGGTGCTGTGTGTACAATATGGGGTGCTGTGTGTACAATATGGAGTGCTGTGTGTACAATATGAGGTGCTGTGTGTACAATATGGGGTGCTGTGTGTATAATATGGGGGGCTGTGTGTACAATATGGGGGGCTGTGTGTACAATATGGGGGGCTGTGTGTACAATATGGGGTGCTGTGTGTACAATATGGGGGGCTGTGTGTACAATATGGGGGGCTGTGTGTACAATATGGGGTGCTGTGTGTACAATATGGGGGGCTGTGTGTACAATATGGGGGGCTGTGTGTACAATATGGGGGGCTGTGTGTACATTAATGAGGAAAAAAATAAACTCAAATGCCCCCCCACACTTTTCACATATTTATTTGTACCATTTATCATTTTCCTTCCACTTCACAATTGTGTGCCACTCTGTATTGGTCTATCACATAAAATCCCAATAAAATACATTTACATTTTTGGTAAATGTTTTTATATTTATATATATATATATATATATATATATATATATATATATATATATATATATATATATACACACACACACACATATATATAAATATATATATATATATACTGGATATATATGTGTTCCTTACTGGAAGCATTATTTTAATTTTGTTACCATATATATGCCATGCAGAACAGAGATGCACGTTGCATCAATACGCATCGCAGGATAGGAACTTTCACCGGTATTCTGCATGGACGCGCTCAAAAAGGCGCGTTGCCCATAAATTTAATTTTTTTTGTTTGTTTTCAGATATTTTTATTTAGATTTTTAAATTTATTTTATTTATTAAGATATTTTTCACATAAAAATATTCCATATCATTTCATTTCAAAACCTTATATATAAGCCTATTTAACATACATATACATAAAAAACAAAACAAAAAAACCCAACACATAACTACCACAAATCAACATAACACATGGATCCATCTCAAAACACATTCCAGAAATGTTAAGGGTATTCCGCCGTCTCCCCCTCTCCCATCCCCCCCAACCCAAAAAAAAAAGAGAAGAAAAAATAAAATATTTTTATTATTTTTTGGTCATTTCTATCGACTTTTCAGGGATTGTAGTACTCTGGGTGTTACAAGCCACACCCTCATGTAAAATAATCTTTGGATAAAATACATGTAGAGTGTATCGCGTTCCATTATTTACCTGTTTTAGGTTCGGGTCGTTATTTTTTTTTTTTAATACGGGAGGTTTTGTGAAAGTCTAATTAAGCTGATTATTTTTTTTTACTTTATTTACAAACACAGATGGTTTATCAGCGGCGGTGATTACGGCCGCTAATTTACCCAAATAAACATTTGATGCGGCAGCAATATCCTGCCCGTCTTTTCATCGCCGCGTCTTCACATGATGATGATTAATGTTTTCGCATTCGTTTTCTGCCGCAGTTTATCCACCTATGGCTATTTATAGTTACATTAAATATGGAGTTTTTTTTTTTTTTTTTTATATACCGTTTTATTCAGCAGTGATACATTAAATAACATTTTTTTATTGATTCACATCGATTCCCCTGCGGACGGCGACTTTTACTGTATGTCAGTCCTGATATGTCAGCGTTCTCTGCACAATCACAAAGGACCGCGTATCAATTATATAACTTCATTTATTACAGATCAGCATTATATATTTATTAGAGTTTTTATAAGTACAATTTAAAGCCATCCTTATTTGGCATGTGTTTTATATACGCTATATTACCAAAAGTATTGGGACGCTTGCCTTTACACGCACATGAACATTAATGGCATCCCAGTCTTAGTCCATAGGGTTCAATATTGAGTTGGTCCACCCTTTGCAGCTATAACAGCTTCAACTCTTCTGGGAAGGCCGTCCACAAGGTTTAGGAGGGTGTCTATGGGAATGTTTGACCATTCTTCCAGAAGCGCATTTGTGAGGTCAGGCACTGATGTTGGATGAGAAGAGGCGGAGAGCACACTGAGAGCATGTTGCATTCAGTGAGAACACCCCCCAGTGAGTGGACCCAGCTGCCTGAACTTGTTTTCAGGGACTTTAGTCCAGATCCGCAGGACCCCGGGACAGAACTGAAATCTCGGGACAGTCCCGCGGAATCCGGGACGGCTGGGAGGTATGCAACCGCCCCGATATCCGCGGGACTGCGCTGAGATTTCAAGTCACCACACTATGTGTGGTGCCGATTCCCCCTACTGCCCTGCCCCCCCCTTGTTGTCCCCCCCCCCAGTGCTGCTGGCTTCCCTCCTCTTCTCTCTCTCCGGCTGCTGCGGGAGAAATTTCAGGATGGAGATTGGGGAAAGGGGGCTACTAAAATATGTAATTTAATGGCCCCCTACCTTTCCAAATGAACACAGTGAACATACTCGCTCGTTGTGTCCATTCATAACTGAAGCATAGTAAGCTGTGTTTACTATGCTTCGGTTTGCGAATGAACGGGAAGCCCCTCAGCACAGAGCACTTCCCATTCATTCACTGCGCAGTGCAGCTGAGGCTGCAGAGAAAGGCGCGTGTGTTTAAGCTTTAGGGTGCACACCGCTAATGCAATAGGCTGTGCACACCTATGCCTGGCTCGCAGTCTCCGCTCTAATTCATCCCAAAAGGTGTTCTATCGGGTTGAGGTCAGGACCCTGTGCAGGCCAGTCAGGTTCCTCCACCCCAAACTCGCTCATCCGTGTCTTTATGGACCTTGATTTGTGCACTGGTGGGCAGTCATGTTGGAACAGGAAGGGGCCGTCCCCAAACTGTTCCCATAAAGTTGGGAGCATGAAATTGTCCAAAATGTCTTGGTATGCTGACGCCTTAAGAGTTCCCTTCACTGGAACTAAGGGGCCAAGTCCAACCCCTGAAAAACAACCCCCACCCCATAATCCCCCCTCCACCAGCCCTCCTGCTCCTCATTCCAGCTTCCGGGTTTTGGCTATTGCATTCTCCCTGTCTTTGTCCACCTGCAGGCTGATCGATGTGGTCAGTCTCTGGGTGGAAACTCAAACCTGCTATGAGCCAGCTTAACCCTCATTTGGGTGCTTGTGATAGAGTGTGATACGTGTGCTGTTCCTGATCAAGCCCCCCGTCTGTCTACCCTGCTCTGCTAGATTGGATTTCCCTGTGTTTGACTTTGGACCGGATTCTGAACTATTCCCTGAACTCAGCCTGCCTTTTACCTGGACTGTCATAGAACCACACTATGTATGTCTGCTAACCGCAAGTATCTGTTTGCTTCGCTCAGTTTACACCTGCCCTGGCGTGGTGGCCAGACACTATAGCATTGTGTATAAGTCCTGGGGGCAACCAAATACCAGTAGGCCTGCTTGCCTTATGGGAAAGGGGGCTGCTATAGGTGAAGAACACAGTAGCCAGCTATAGTGTCTGACCACTTAGCCAGCTGCTGATAGTGCCTTCAGGAGATGTTAGTCTTCATCATCAAGCCCTAACACAGGTCCCTTAGTGCATTCTATTAGCATTGACTGCTCAAGCCCTGAAGAAGTGGGAGGCTCCCCCCCCCCCCCGAACTGTGTTGGCTGTATCTCATGCTTTTAACCATTAAATGTTTCAAAAAGTCCTTCAAGAGAGATGAACTTTTATACCAGGTGCTCCTCCATACACAACCAAGAATTTGCCATCTGGCAAGCGCTTCCTTCGCTATCAGAGGGGTCGCAGCCCACAGCTAGGACCAGGGGCGGCCCGTCCATTAAGGGTGCACTGCCCCCCCCGTCCATTGCTGCCTCCCCTATTCGTGCGTCCGGCCCCTTTCAGGAAACCGGTGCATGGATTCCAATGCAGGGGGGGGGGGGGGTTTTTTTGAAGCACCGATTAGGCTCTAATAGGCTTCAATATAGGGTGGGCTCGGGTCGCAGAGAGTGCGCTTCTGAGCCCACCCAGGTATGTTACAAGAGTGAATCAATATTCGTTCTTGTAACACTGATCCTCCTCCCGGCCAATCAGGAAGCGGGTCACCCGATTGGCTGAAAGGACAGGCGATCCTATTGGACGCCGAGGAGGAGGAGGGGAGGAGCTGGAAGCCGCCATGAAGGAAAGGACTCTGAGCCGAGCCGTTGCACCATGCCGCCGCGATGGGGTAAGTGCCGGACCGACCGGCAAACAGTGGGGGGGGGGGGGGGGTTGTTTGTTTGCCACACCCTCCCAAAAAAAAAAAAAAACAGCCGCCACTGGCTAGGACAGGGTCCACCCATTTTATATACTTCAATCGCAGATCTGCTTCTTTTAAGGAAAAATCACTTTATGGTAGATCCAATGAAATTATAACTTTTATTAATCCAACGCTGTCGCAACGCGTCAGTCATTTAGAAAATGGCGGCTGTTTATTAGACATTTTGCAAGCAAGGATTTACCTCTACCTTAACACACAGAATTATTCCTATAATTATATATATTTTATTACTATAGTAGAGACACCAACTCAGCCGCAAAGTGTGCCTAGAAATGATCCTTATGTTGGAAGCTGCGGTCCTATGGAGGAGCGAAAAGCAATTGTCACCTTTTTATGTAAAGAGATTTGCATTGCAGTTCATGTGTGATGTTTTGCGTTAATTAATCAGGAACCCCTATATTATCGGAAAGATTTGTTCGCACACTCCTCAACAGCAAGTAACACCTTAAATTCAGAGGAGATTGTAGATACTCATTTATTAGATTCCATATGTATTAAATTAGCATATTACCCGTTAATAGTATTGGCTCCATATACTTGCATTTGTGTTGGAGGGTTGTGCTTTTGCAATCCCAGGAGAAAAATCCGAAACATAAATATAATATAAAATATAAAAAAACTAGCTTTGAAATCCAATAAATTAATAATTAAAAAAATTAAATAAATAAAATAAGAAATAAATACTATATATATATATATATATATATATATATATATATATATATATATATATATATATATATATATATATATATATATATATATATGTATATATATATATATATATGTATTTATATATATATATATCTATATCTATATAGATAGATAGATAGATAGATAGATAGATATATATACATGTATAATTAAAAAATATATATGTGTGTGTAAATAAAAAAAAAACATATATATATATATATATATATATATATATATATATATATATATATAATTTTTTTTAATTTATACATATATATATATATATATAAAATAAAAAATATAATATTTTTATTATTTAAAAGTATAAATTAAAAATTAACAAAAATATATATTATATATATATATATATATATATATATATATATATATATATATATATATATATACACACACACACTATATTGCCAAAAGTATTGGGACATCTGCCTTTACACGCACATGAATTTTAATGGCATCCCAGTCTTAGTCCGTAGGGTTCAATATTGAGTTGGCTCCGCCCTTTGCAGCTATAACAGCTTCAACTCTTCTGGGAAGGCTGTCCACAAGGTTTAGGAGTGTGTCTATGGGAATGTTTGACCATTTTTTCAGAAGCGCATTTGTGAGGTCAGGCACTGATGTTGGATGAGAAAGCCTGGCTCGCAGTCTCCACTCTAATTCATCCCAAAGGTATTCTATGGGGTTGAGATCAGGACTCCGTGCAGGTCAGTCAAGTTCCTCCACCCCACCCCATGTCTTTATGGACCTTGCTTTGTGCACTGGTGAGCAGTCATATTGGAACAGGAAGGGGCCGTCCCCAAACTGTTCCCACAAAGTTGGGAGCATGAAATGTCTTGGTATGCTGACGCCTTAAGATTTTCCTTCACTGGAACTAAGGGGCCCAATCCCTGAAAAAAACAACAACACCATAATCCCCCCTCCACCAAATGATTTGGACCAGTGCACAAAGCAAGGTCCATAAAGACATGGATGAGTGTGTTTGGGGTGGAGGAACATGACTGGCCTGCACAGAGTCCTGACCTCAACCCGATAGAACACCTTTGGGATGAATTTGAGCGCAGACTGCGAGCCAGGCCTTCTCATCCAACATCAGTGTCTGACCTCATGTCTTTCAGGATAACATGCCAGCGTGCGCCCGCCCGCGGGGGTGCGCAGCGTGGCGATCGGTGGTGCTGTGATCACTCTAACACACCACATCTCCAATCGTGGTAAGGAGCCTCTGACGGAGGCTCTTTACCACGTGATCAGCTGTGACCAATCACAGCTGATCACAGTGTGAACCAGGAAGTGCCGGTAAACACCTTTCCTCAGGTTCACGCTGACAGGAGAGCCGATCGGCGGCTCAACCTGTCAGGGGGGGGGGGGTTTGCGCTGATATCAGTGCCCATTAGTGCAGCCTCGTCAGTGCCCGTCAATGAAGGAGAAAACTCAATTTTATAACAAAAACAAAGAAAAACTATTTTTTTTCTAAAATTTCGTCCTTTTTTAGTTTGTTTAGCAAAAAATAAAAACCCAAGAGGTGATCAAATACCACCAAAAGAAAGCTCTATTTGTAGGAAGAGAATGATAAAAGCTTAGTTTGGGTACAGTGTTGTATGACCGCGCAATTGTCATTCAAAGTGCGACAGCGCTGAAAGCTGAAAGTTGTCCTGGGCAGGAAGGGGGAAAAGTGCCTGGTATGGAAGTGGTTAAAGTTTATGTGTCCCAAAACTTTTGACAGTATCCTGTATAATAAATTTAAACTAGAAGAGTGAAAGTTACTTACATGACAACTCAACCTCCTGTACGCTCCAGTGATGTCACTGGGCCTTCTTCTGGGTTCCTGGAAAAGATGACCCAAAATCTTGTGAGAACATATTCTTGTGAGATTTGGGACGCACAAAAGAAGATCCAGTGATGTCACTGGGCCTTCTTCTGGGTTCTTGGAAAAGATGATCCCAAATCTTGTGAGAACATATTCTTGTGAGATTTGGGACGCACAGGAGAAGATCCAGTGATGTCACCGAGCCTTCTTCTGGGTTCCTGGAAAAGATGACCCAAAATCTTGTGAGAACATATTCTTGTGAGATTTGGGACGCACAAAAGAAGATCCAGTGATGTCACTGGGCCTTCTTCTGGGTTCTTGGAAAAGATGATCCCAAATCTTGTGAGAACATATTCTTGTGAGATTTGGGACGCACAGGAGAAGATCCAGTGATGTCACTGGGCCTTCTTCTGGGTTCCTGGAAAAGATGACCCAAAATCTTGTGAGAACATATTCTTGTGAGATTTGGGATGCACAGAAGAAGATCCAGTGATGTCACCGAGCCTTCTTCTGGGTTCCTGGAAAAGATGACCCAAAATCTTGTGAGAACATATTCTTGTGAGATTTGGGATGCACAGAAGAAGATCCAGTGATGTCACCGAGCCTTCTTCTGGGTTCCTGGAAAAGATGACCCAAAATCTTGTGAGAACATATTCTTGTGAGATTTGGGATGGACAAAAGAAGATCCAGTGATGTCACTAAGCCTTCTTCTGGGTTCCTGGAAAGGATGATCCAAAATCTTGTGAGAAAATAATCTTGTGAGATTTGGGACGCACAGAAGAAGATCCAGTGATGTCACTGGGCCTTCTTCTGGGTTCCTGGAAAAGATGACCCAAAATCTTGTGAGAACATATTCTTGTGAGATTTGGGATGCACAGAAGAAGATCCAGTGATGTCACCGAGCCTTCTTCTGGGTTCCTGGAAAAGATGACCCAAAATCTTGTGAGAACATATTCTTGTGAGATTTGGTATGGACAAAAGAAGATCCAGTGATGTCAGTAAACCTTCTTCTGGGTTCCTGGAAAGGATGATCCAAAATCTTGTGAGAACATATTCTTGTGAGATTTGGGACCCACAGAAGAAGATCCAGTGATGTCACTCCCACCTGGTCGAGCTCAATGGAAGGTACGTTTTTTTATTTTTTGTATTTCACTTCTTTCTGCCATTTTTTCCTTTTTTTCTAGAAAATGGGTATTCTAGAAGTAGAAGAACATAAAATTAGCAAGACTTTATATCACCAGAAAACTGCACATAACAGTTTTAATCAGAAGGAGCTGTAGCCAGCTGTGTTCCTCTCTATCTCTCGTAGACTGTGACTGGCATAAGCAATTATTCTTTTTTATCTCTCCTGCTCTTCTACAAGTATTGCTCATAATCCCTGGTTTTTGGCATCGCCTTGCAGTACGAAAGGCAAGATGAAATCACAAAGAGTCATCATTTTTCGGGGATACAAAAATACAGGAAAATCTAAGGCTGCAGGTAACCATTCCCTTTTTTTGTAGACTAGCACTTTTTTTGTAGCATCTTTATGAGGGCAGCCTGCTGTACAGAATCCTTAATTAGGCCTCTGTAGGATTCCAATGGTCTGAAGAAGGATTTGACATCAGTGATGGTCTTGTGTCTGGCCACTGCGGCCGCCTTGCTAAGGTAATGCTGGACAACTTGTGGAAAACGATGCGTTCTAAGTACTCAATGAATGACATTGAGTATTCCACTGTCAGGTGGCATTTTCTGGGTTTTTGTAATTTGAACCAAACCTGGACAACCAATCAGAGATCATCCCTAAGTGCTTGATTTGTAATAGAAGAGAACACAATAATGTTATTTAGGTTGACCAGTTAGAAATGGAAATTAAGTTCCCGGGCTAAGCACTCCAGCCTAAAGGCCTATTTCATTCATTGAAGGTAACTTGCATTGCTGATGGTCACTTTTCATTTGTTGATGGAGACTTGCAGGGCCACTGTTAGAAATCATGGGGCCCCATACAGCCTTCCTCATGTCCCCCCCAAGCCCTGCCTACATGCCAACCCCCACCACCACCCCTCTGGGTGCAACGGAACAGCGGCACTGGCTTTATCCATCTACGACTCAAAAATGAAACAAAAGTCCCTCCTCTGCTCCCACCTCCTTGGCCCCTCTGTTGACCTGATGGGACCCAGGGAAATGTAATTTAAGCCCTGGTAAGCAATTAGGTGCGGGGGTGTGGTCTAGTAAAATCCATTTATTCAATTGGGCAGAAACAAACAACAAAGCTGCTAATGGTGACTGCTTATTCGTTGAGGCTGACTTGCAAAGTTGCAAATGATGATGGTGACTTCTCATTCATTGAAGGTGACTTGAAATGTTCATGGTGAATTCTTATTCACAGAGGGGTAACTTGCTTTGCTGATTGTGACTTCTCATTTATTGAAGATGACTTGCAATGGTAACAACTCATTCACTAAGATGACTTACAATGCTTATGGTGACTTTTCAGTCATTGAAGGTGACTTACAATGTTGATGATGACTTTCTATTGATTTAAGATGACTTGCAATGTTGATGGTGAATTTCACATACACAGAAGGAAACTTTCAATGCTGATGGTGAATTCTCATTCATGGAAGGTGACTTGCAATGCTGATGGTGACTTCTCATTCATAGAAGGTGACTTGCAATGCTGTTGGTGACTTTTCATTCATTGAAGGTGACTGTCAATGCTGATGGTGAGTTCTCATTCATGGAAGATGACTTGCAATGTTGATGGTGACTTTCACAGAAGGTAACTTACAATGCTGATGGTGACTTCTCATTCATTGAAGGTGACTTGCAATGTTGATGGTGACTTCTCATTCATTGAAGGTGACTTGCAATGTTGATGGTGACTTCTCATTCATTGAAGGTGACTTGCAATGTTGATGGTGACTTCTCATTCATGGAAGGTGAATTGCAATGTTGATGGTGACTTCTCATTCATTGAAGGTGACTTGCGATGTTGATGGTGACTTCTCGTTCGTGGAAGGTGACTTGCAATGCTGATGGTGACTTCTCATTCATGGAAGGTCAATTGCAATGTTGATGGTGATTACTCATTCATGGAAGGTGACTGTCAATGCTGATGGTGACTTCTCATTAATGGAAGATGACTTGCGATGTTGATGGCGACTTCTCATTCATGGAAAGTGACTTCCAATGCTGATGGTGACTTCTCATTCATGGGAGGTGACTTGCAATGTTGATGGTGACTTTCACATTCACAGAAGGTAACTTGCAAGGCTGATGGTGGCTTCTCATTCATGGAAGGTGACTTTCAATGCTGATGGTGACTTCTCATTCATGGAAGGTGACTTTCAATGTTGATGGTGACTTTCACATCCACAGAAGGTGACCTGCAATGCTGATCGTGACTTCTCATTCATTGAAGGTGACTTGGTAACATTTCATTCATTCAGGGTGACTTAAAATGTAAATGGTGCAATGCTGGTGGTGACTTCTCATTCATTGAAGGTGACTTGTAGTGCTAATGGTGACTTCACATTCATGGAAGGTAACTTGAAATGTTCATGGTGAATTCTCATTTACAGAGGGGCAACTTGCATTGCTGATGGCGACTTCTGATTCATTGAACACGACTTGCAATGGCAATGGTAGCAACTCATTCATTCAGGGTGGCTTACAATGCTAATGATGACTTTTCATTTATTGAAGGTGACTTGCAATGTTGATGGTGACTTCTCATTCACTAAGATGACTTACAATGCTCATGGTGACTTCTCATTTATTGAAGGTGACTTGCAATGTCAATGGTAACACCTCATCCATTCAGGATGACTTACAACGCTGGTGGTGTAACGCCGATGGTGACTTTTCATTCATTGAAGATAACCTGCAAAGTTGATTGGGGATTTCTATTGATTTAAGGTAACTTACAATGCTGATGGTGACTTCTTATTGATTCAACATGACTTGAAATGCTGATGGTGACTTCTAATTGACTGATAATCACATCTCAGTTTGGTTACCGCTTCCTCTAGTACAGCCAAGATGTAGACACAGTAGCTGGGGGCTTGCTACTTATTGAGTCCTATGTATAATAAACAAATGCTGTACTGTCACCTGCTGATACTGTTTTGGATACCCCAAATAATATTCACTGAGATACAACTATATCCCCCCCACCAATCCCATTCATGCCAAACGATAGTCAAGATTCTGCTGTGCCTAGGACTAACACATCACATCGGGCCTATGAACATAGACAAATGCAGCATTGTCCTTTATTGATATTGAGTTTGGGGTTTGGAGTTTGGGGTTTGGACAGGTCCAATGACCTCTGCTGAGATGCAATCAGTTGTCATTCTCTGTTACAAACATAAATTCTTGCTGAGGGATATTTGCTTACTTCTCTGTTCAGGCTGCTTTGTCATTCTATACCCACCTCCGTTGTTTTGTTAACGGTTCTTCGCTGTGGCCTTCATGATTAGATATACTGATGGAACTTCCTTCTATATGGGAGTGATCGCTGCATTTCCAAGCACTGCTCGGAGAATGTGTTGCTATTCAGCATGACAAACTGCTGTGATTTCTTCAAAAGAAAGAGTTACTTACCTTGGTAGCACTCCAGGGACACCTCTTTCGAGAAAGGAGATATTCCTGATAACATTTAGGGGGCACCCTTCTGAATAAAGATATACTTTTCTGAAGATACAAACCAACCTTTCGCAACCTTTTTTACCCTAGAGGAATTTTTAGGTCTTAGCCAACTGTTAATACCCAGGGGCGTTGCTAGGTCTACAAAAGATCTGGGGCTAGAGCTCATAGCAGCGTAGTAAAGAAAGTCATATGCTTGGGCAGGCATACACATGTATATAATATATATGTGTGTGTGTGTGTATATATATCCCCAGAAAGCCTCCCCCTTACATTAGGGTCCCCAGAGAGCCTCCCCCTTAAATCAGGGTCCCCAGAGAGCCCCCCACTTACATCAGGGTCCCCACAGAGCCTCCCCTCCCCTTGGGGACCCCTGCAGAGACTCGGGGCTATGGGCCCCAGATGCGGGGCTATAGCCCCAAAAGCCACCCCCTAGCGATGCCACTGCTAATACCAATTCATTGGGGGTTGAAATGCTTCTTACATTGGTGGTCTGTGGGAAGAGTGCAACGCTAGCAGACAGCAGAAAAAAATAATAGAGCGGAGAGCCTCACAAAGGAGGAGATGAGAGCAAGGCTTGGGTAGGCACTGGAACTATATACAGCGATGACAAGGGGAGATGCCCACGCTCCCGGAAGAAGTCCTTTTGGGATGAAAACCGGTCGGGTTTAGGCATCGTTTTCCTGTAATCGTGTTTTGGATTGAGCTAAGATTTGCTCTTGCTTTGGAAGATTTTTTTGTTTTTAATGTAATGGCATGTCAGTGCATTACTTGAATAAAGCCCAACCTAAAGAGTCCCGTCTCTGCCGGTAGGGATGGGGCGAAGAAGAGTCCCATCTCTGCCCCCGGCCAAACTGATGGGACCTGGGCCCTGTGCAGAAGGGCCGGATTGACCTCCCTATTGGCCGCCCTGCCTACCCTAACACAAATGCTTATACAACATGGGCAAGCCCAGTCTATCGATGCATGGGCAATTTGTCTCTTTAATTTGAGCAGAGTTGATGGAGCGCAGAGTTGATGGTTCTATAGTCCCAGAACTCATAATTAAGTATGAGTTCTGGGACTATGGAACAATACATGGTAACATTACATTACCACCATCCTTTCACACCCTTCAGTGCAATGGCTAAGTGGCTTTTTACTGGTTGTCTTATTTAAACTTGTGTCTTGGCAGCAGGCCTGTGGCTATAGAAACCCTTTAGTCATCTGATCATTAATTCACTATTATGGTTATCTGCAATAAGGACATGTATAATCATGATTACGCCTGGAGAAAAGTGAAATACAGAAAAGTATATAGCTTATGGCTTGTTTAAAAATGAACATTAACGGGGTTTGGGAAGCAGAAGAATGTCTTCATCATTATATGGAAATCACTGCGATCTTTAACAAATTTCACGTGAAGAGGCGGCCATGCGTAAATACTAATTACATCTCAGACCCCGGGGAGGAAACGGAGCAAGTGAATACTAAGCCGGGTTGTAAATAATAACCAGCCGAATAGGCCTCTGATATTAGCATGTTTCATATAGGCCACTGAAAAATAGAATTTGAATGAAGTTTTGTATATGCTTGCTGGCCATATCATGAAGCAGAATGTCTGAAGTTCCCTTGGAGAACGCTTACTAAAACCAATTAATTGGTGGACTTTGGGAAGAATGTCCCTTACATTGGTGGTCAGTGAGAAGAATGTTCCTTACATTGGTGATCAGTGGGAAGAATGTCCCTTACATTGGTGGTCAGTGGGAAGAATGTCCCTTACATTGGTGATCAGTGGGAAGAATGTTCCTTACATTGGTGATCAGTGGGAAGAATGTTCCTTACATTGGTGATCAGTGAGAAGAATGTTCCTTACATTGGTGGTCAGTGAGAAGAATGCTCCTTACATTGGTGGTCAGTGAGAAGAATGTTCCTTACATTGGTGATCAGTGGGAAGAATGTTCCTTACATTGGTGATCAGTGAGAAGAATGTTCCTTACATTGGTGGTCAGTGGGAAGAATGTCCCTTACATTGGTGATCAGTGGGAAGAATGTTCCTTACATTGGTGATCAGTGGGAAGAATGTTCCTTACATTGGTGATCAGTGAGAAGAATGTTCCTTACATTAGTGATCAGTGAGAAGAATGTTCCTTACATTGGTGGTTAGTGAGAAGAATGTTCCTTACATTGGTGATCAGTGAGAAGAATGTTCCTTACATTGGTGATCAGTGAGAAGAATGTTCCTTACATTGGTGATCAGTGAGAAGAATGCTCCTTACATTGGTGATCAGTGAGAAGAATGTTCCTTACATTGGTGATCAGTGGGAAGAATGTTCCTTACATTGGTGATCAGTGAGAAGAATGCTCCTTACATTGGTGATCAGTGAGAAGAATGTTCCTTACATTGGTGATCAGTGAGAAGAATGTCCCTTACATTGGTGATCAGTGGGAAGAATGTTCCTTACATTGGTGATCAGTGAGAAGAATGTCCCTTACATTGGTGATCAGTGGGAAGAATGTCCCTTACATTGGTGGTCAGTGTGAAGAAAACTGCCCACTGCTGCAGATGTATGCCATACATCACTGGCAGTAAAAGGGTTAAAACGTAAATCTCTGGGCAAAATTCTCCCCAACTAATCTGACTCACATGGTCATCATGTGACCCTCTGCAGCACCTCTTCTGGAGACCCTTGCTCCACCACTGCAAAAAGGGCCCATGAGCACCGTCCCTGATACGGCCTGAAATAAAGAAAATCTAACTAAATTTAGGCTTTAAATCTATTCTAATTGTTCTTCAAAATCTAAGTCCCAGTAGACCTTCCATGATGACTTGGCTCTTTCCCCGTTGTAAGTTCAATTCTGGCTAAATCTGCACAAGTCATCCAACCAGCTGGCGGATACGGCCGGCTAATAAAAACGCCTCTATCAATATTCAGGTCAGGAACTCAAGGACGCACTTTACAAGTTCAAGTGTTTGTGCTTGAAGCCACACTACGAAAATAAAGATTTTCTTAATCCTCATATTAGAAGAATTGGCAGTCGGAAGCACAACTTACCACGGCTGATATTAGGAAAACGTCATTTTCATGTCCAGCTTTAATAGATTAGCTTAATTAAGTATTTAGGAGGACACTGTACCGGAATGTGCATGTCAACCCCATAATTCAGGACACAAAATAAAAAGGAAGGCTGTGTGTTCATTTGGACTTCATAATTGATACTCTGGAGGGGCTGGTTTGATAAGATATGCCAAAGCCAAGAACAGTTATAGACTTTGGGCATTTTTTTTTAGACAATAGATGTCTCAATTTATTCTGTGCTCTTACAATTACCTTTGTACATTGTAAAAAATAAAATAATACTGTGTAAGGCATGGATTACAGATGTTTCCAAAGAAAACAGAGAGCGCTGCTTCAAGCGCTGACACAAACACACGCGGCCACTAGACATGCTGTCCGGTGCTGGCTTGCCCAGCCCTCTGAAGTCAATGGACAAAAGATAATAGAAATGAGAAATATTCACTGCGCTTAGATTCCAAGCTGACATAGAATTGTTGGTAACAATAACATAGGTAAAAAAATGGTGGATACCCGTGCGGGCACGCTCCCGAGTCCTGCTTCTGCGTCCATTTACACAGAAAGCAGGACTCGGCCCCTCCCCCCCTCCCCAGCGCCCACGTCATTGGATTTAATTGACAGCAGCGGGAGCCAATGGCTGCGCTGCTATCAATCTATCCAATCAGTACACAAGACACCAGCTAGAGCTGGTGTGCTTGTCCTCGGGGAGAAGAAAACCAGGTACAGGTAAGTAAAGGGGGGGGGGTAACTGAGGGGCTGCGGTGCTACAGAAGGTTTTTCACCTTAATGCATAGAATCTATCCAATCAGTACACAAGACACCAGCTAGAGCTGGTGTGCTCGTTCCTGGTCAGGTAAGTAAAATGGGGGGGCTGCAGCACCACAGAAGGTTTACAGGTGAAAAACCATGAGGGTTTACAACCCCTTTAAGGCGAATAAAGATATCCTCCACTGAACATCAACACACCGGGCCTCTTACCGCAAGCAGTGGACCACTAGTTTATAGGTGGTCAAACAGGCATAGTGTATCCTCAAAATGGTCACGTCTCCACCAAAGCAACAGGCACCTGGATCTTGTACAGCTCTCACGTATAATAGATCCACAGGTTCATACATTAAATGAGAGAAAATGACTCCTCATGATGCGGTATATCAAGCCAATAAATATTTATTCCAATAAGAATTCCAAAGTACTCACATTTCGCATGTTAAAAACAAGAATGTCATAAGGTAAAAGCGATCATATGTTTTCAACCAACAAGATGGCCACGGTCAGCACGTGTATCAGACGTCAGATCCCAGGCTCCAACTTACACGTTTCGTCCAATGAGAAACATCATCAGGGGCGTTCCTCATTGGATGAAACGCATAGGGTGGAGCCTGGGATATGACATGCTTGATTTTCTTTCTCAGGCCAGGAACGAGCACACCAGCTCTAGCTGGTGTCTTGTGTACTGATTGGATAGATTCTATGCATTAAGATTAAAAACCTTCCACTGCTTGCGGTAAGAGGCCCGGTGTGGTGTTCGGTGGAGGATATCTTTATGCACCTTAATTTTTCCGATTTACACTCTGTGTGGTTCTGAAAAATGAAATGGACTTTTCTTCCAGCATTTGTGGACCTTTAATAACATAATATATCTAGTGCTGCATATACCCATTTTTTAATTAACGGACAAAAGATGTCAGGAGCCGCACACTAATGGGTCCTCATAGGTCCTCCAGGTCTACCAAATATCCCATTGTATGGAGAATAGGTAGAGGGGTACCCCACCCTCTACTGACATCATAAAAAATTGTCAAAAAATGTTATGGAAAAGACTTTCAAGAGTATCTGACCTTGTGCTGACCAAGCAGGCATAAGGTGGTAGCCCCCCTTTCAGAGAGATCACTACCCTGATGGGTAGTGGTGTGGTGCGGTCCTGGTCAGAAGGTGGATATGATTTTTCTGTTCCTGACTTACTGCATGTAGGTTTGTAGCTAGGAAGAGTGGTAGGCCTACGGAGCCTAGGCCGAAGGAGAAGTCTCCATGTCAGGACCCACCAATGGGGAACTCATGGTACAGCGTTTGGCAAAATGGCTGAACTTTAAGAGTTTGGGTTGGTGGCACTGAAGTGTTCTGCACTGTATTGTTGAAAACCTGGTACTGGCCAAGAGTGGTGTAAGCAGGTAGTAGTACCCCTTTTAGAGAGACCACTCCCCTGATGATGTTAGTAGGTGGAGTATTGTGCCCTTGATATTCTGGTGTGGGTGGGGCCCTGGTCAGAACGTGGATTGGATTTGGCTATCCCTGACTTACAGTATGTAGGTTTGTACCCAGGAAGAGTGGTATGCCTACGGTAACTAGGCCCAGGGAGGAGACTCCATGTGAGGACCCAGTGTTTGGGAAAATGGCTGAACTTTAGGAGTTTGGGATTGGTGGCACTGAAGTGTTCTGCACTGTATTGCTGAAGGTGTGGAGTTGAGAAGCCGTATGCCAAGTTATTGTCCTTGAAGGTCCTCGGTAAATCCCATGTGGAAATTTTTTATTTGGGAAGGTGGGCCTTGTGCCAGAAAACTGAGTACCGTAAGTCTCGGACCTGAAGTAGACACAAAATGGCAGGGTCCTCCATGGGTACCATGAATGTACCCTATAGGAAAAAGAAGCTGGGTTGAGCCCCTGGCCAGCTTCGGGGGCACTGAGAGCTAATCCAGCTTGCCAACACTTCAACAATTGGATACGACTAAATGTATATATATATATATATCCATCTACCTGGCCCATTCATATCCACACCCACCCATTGTACTGTATCTACGGAGGCCCCCCATAGACACAGTACAATGAGTGAGTGTAGACACGAATTGGAGGGAGTCACAATTGCAATCCAGGCTGGACCTAAAACATATCTGCTTTGTTCATCTCCATTACATGGCAGGCTGATGGGATTCGTAGTTTACAAAAGAAAGATAACATTGCTTATGCTGTCTTTATAGCTTACAGTGATTCTGTGTTTCTGGCAGGATCACTTGGTCTTTACTGTACTTGCTGAAAATGTTCTTACCCTGAAAAAAAAAAAAGAAAACGCATGCAGCCACCACATGAAGAACTGGTAAGTTGCTATATATATATATATATATATATATATATATATATATATATATATATATATATATATATATATACGTTTCTGAGTTTAAATGCGTTTTAACATCTTTTACACCCTCTGGGGCCTCTGGCTTATCAGATGTCTGTCCGGGACTAATGGTTAAGGCAGGGAATTGAGCAAATTGGAGACTTCAGTTCTCACAAGTCATCTGTAACCGGCACAAAGTTATCGCTTGATGTTATGTCAGAATACAGATGTGACTCGATCCAATAAAGTTGTGGCTTTGCTCGTTCCGCCATCATTGGCTTTGGAGTCCTAATTGGGGAAGGTCTCCCATTCAGTCATTAAAGGTGTCACTAAGTCTTTTTTTTTCACGCCTACGCTTCTCAACAGCCAAATGTATTCCACAATGTGCTCATCGCCCTCCTGTCTGTACATGGCTGACTTCCTTTCCCACAGAGCTGGGCACTGAGCATGACATCAAATTACACCCAGCCTGGTGAATGAAATGTGGAACCCTCAGCATTCCTTTATAACTAAAGGAGTCCAGTAAGAAAACCAGTTTTAAAGGCTGCCTTATGTTGTTCTCCCATGACGTTCTCCCATTACAAACGCCAGTTCCCTGACTTCATGGGAGTCGTTGCCTGGGAAAAATGCAAGCAGGCAGTGACGTAGGCGTGACGTGAGAACTTCCGACCTGTATTCAATTCCTTGGTCACTGACCGCAGCCATTGCATCAGTATGAGGACAAAAGTCCTGAGGGTGCAGGCTGAGGACAATTGGGTTGCTTTACTAAAGCTGGAGAGTGCAATAACTCTGCATCACCATTCATTCCTCCTCTCCAGCTGGAATGAAATCACTGCTGTCAGCCATGTGTCAATAGTTGAGCCTAGCAATTGGCTCCTTGTCCTGAACTCTGTCCCCAGAAAGGAGGTCACATGCTCCTTTCCAGGGCCTAAACTAGGGGGGGGGGGCAGGGGGGCACGTGCCCCGGGCACAGCATTGAGGGGGTGCAGCAGCTGGTAACGATTCTCCTGCATCTGCTTCCCTACCTCTACTTCCCCCGCTCTCCATCCTGTCTGCTGCCATGGAGAATCTAGATGGAGAGCGGGGGAAGGAAAGAGAAGAGAAGGTTATGTTATAATGGTCTCTGGCTGCCTGTCTTTCCGGGTCGTATGATGAGCTTCTCAGTGCGGAGGATCATGGCTGTATTCAGCCCATCTGCTTACTGCACAGCTATCCAGGGAGAGGAGGTGAGCGCTGCGCGGGGACCAGAGAAGAGGGGGGGCAGAGGGGAAGGGGGGCAGAGGAGCATGTGGGGGACCAGAGGAGCATGTGGGGGAGCAGAGGTGTACAAGGAGCATGTGGGGGACCAGAAGAGCATGTGGGGGACCAGAGGAGCACGGGAGGGAAAAGAGGAGCATGTGGGGGGGGCAGAGGAGCATGTGGGGGACCAAAGGTGCATGGGGGACCAGAGAAGCATGGGGGTACAGAAGAGCATGAGGGGCCAGAGGAGCATGGGGGGACCAGAGGAGCACGGGGGTACAGAAGAGCATTGGGGGGAATAGAGGAGCAGGGGGGACCAGAGGAGCATGTGTGGTACCAGAGGAGCAGGGGGACCAGAGGAGCATGGGGGGTACCAGAGAAGCACGGGGGGAGGGGACAGACAGCTGACTTAACAGCTATAACCTGGGAGTTTCTAACTTTCCTGCCTAATCTTGTCCCGTTATGGGTGGGCACCAAACTGATTCTTTGCCCCGAGTGAAAGAATGTCTAGCTTCACCACTGCTCCTTTCATACCCAGAAGTGTCGGGTATTTTGGGGGGCTGTGACCCATCATATTTTGAATATTTTCATACTGAGCTAGAGATGGGATGTTGGTGCCAATATTGTAATTTATGACATTCTGAGGTCTGTACTAATCAGATTTATCATTACTCTGAGGTGTTAATATTAATATTTGTTTTAACTGATATAATCATTATTATTATTATTATTATGATTATTAATAATAATAATCATAATAATAATAATAATATAAATTAAATAATAATAATATTATTATTCAATTTATATTATTATTATTATTTAATTTATATTTTACTATTATTAATAATAATAATAATAATAATAATAATAATAATAGTAATATAAATTAAATATTATTATTATTATTTAATTTATATTATTATTATTATTATTATTTAATTTATATTATTATTATTGTTATTATTTAATTTATATTATTATTATTTTTATTATTTAATTTATAGTAGTAGTAGTATTTTTTTTTTTTTTAGTAAAATGAATTGTAAAACTTGACTTTCCGGTGTTCGGTCCCAGGCTATCATTAAGGCAGGGCCGGTTCTACCATGTATGTGTCAGATTCCAGCTGGGCGCAGACCTCCGCCGTGTCTCCATGTATAATCCGGTGATTAAGGACTTGGTTTGTTTTGCTTTCTTGTGAGGATAAATTTCCACTTACGCTTTACAGTCCCCAATCATCGTAACACTGCTGATCTCATGATGGAGCAGACATGGAATTACAACAGCTGCAGGGTACACCGAGCTGCAGACATTTGTTCTGTTATTTACTGTAGCACCGTCGGCGCTCGCTGCTTCTTCACTGAGCTACATAGCCCGGGTTCAAGTAGATGCAAACCCCAACCAGGCATGATAATAGTGTTTCACCTTTATTTCATGCTTTGTTACATCTCAGGGCTTCTGGTCTCCTGCAGCCTCTGACCGCATGGCAATTAATTTGCCAGCACTGTTTTTTTGTGACGGTGACAACAATGAACCATGCATATATAATGAATGCTGAAACATCCACTTGTAGTTTCTATCAGAAGCTTTTGTAAAAAGTGACAACTAGGGATGAGCTTGGGTTTGACTTGGGTTCGAACCAAGCCCAAGTTTTTAAAACACAGAAGAAAGCTGTCCTTGCAGGCCAATCAGCTGCAGCCGAGGCATTCCCCACCATGCAGCTGCACATATACACAGAGGGTTGGGGGTGCTGGTGACATCATTGACTCAATATGGCCCCATGCCCATGGGCATGTGGCCAAATTAGGTAAACAAAGTCAGTAGCATTCCTCCTCCTTTGTGTAGGTGCAGCTGGGGGTGGGGGTGTTTCAAGAGTTCAGCCTTTGATCAAAACCAAGTAAACCCAACTGATCCCTAGACTGAACCCAACCTGAACCCAAGCTCATCCCTAGACTGAACCCAACCTGAATTGAAGCTCACCCCCAGACTGAACCCAAGCTGAACCCAAGCTCATCCCTAGACTGAACTCAACCTAAACCCAAGCTCATCTAAAGATTGAACCCAACCTGAATCCAAGCTCATCCCTAGACTGAGCCCAACCTGAACTCAAGCCCACCCCTAGATTGAACCTGACCTGAATCCAAGCTCACCCCCAGACTGAGCCCAACCTGAACCCAAGCCCACCCCTGGGTTGAACCCAACCTGAATCCAAGCTCATTCTTATGCCGCGTACACACGGACTGAATTTCCAACAACAAATGTTTGATGGGAGCTTGTTGTCGGAAATTCCGACCATATGTAGGCTCCATTGGACATTTTCTATCGGAATTTCCAACAAACAAAATTTGAGAGCTGGTTCTCAAATTTTCCGACAACAAAATCCGTTGTCGGAAATTCCGATCGTGTGTACACAATTCCGACGCACAAAATTCCACGCATGCTCGGAATCAAGCAGAAGAGCTGCACTGGCTATTGAACTTCATCTTTCTCGGCTCATCTTACGTGTTGTACGTCACCGCGTTCTTGACGTTCGGAATTTCCGACAACATTTGTGTGACCATGTGTATGCAAGACAAGTTTGAGCCAACATCCGTTGGAAAAAAAACATGGATTTTCTTGTCGGAATGTGCGATCGTGTGTACGCAGCATTAGACTGAATGCAAGTTCAACCAAAACTCATCCCTATATTGAACTCAACCTGAATCCAAGTTCAGTCCTAAACTGAACCCGAGCCAAACCCAAACTCATTAGTAGACTGAACCCAAGCTGAACCTCAAGCTGATCCCTGGATTTAACCTAACCTGAACTCAAGCGCACCCCTAACTAAACCTAAGCTCAATCCAAGCTCAGTCCTAGATTGAATCTAAGTCAGACCCAAACCAAACTCAAGCTCATCTGTAGACTGAACCCTAGCTGAATCCAAGCTCATCCCTCGACTGAACCCAACCTGATCCCAAGACCATCCCTAGACTGAACCTAAGCTGAACCCAAGCTCATCCCTAGGCTGAACCCAAGCTGAACCCAAGCTTATCCATAGACTGAACCCAAGCTCATCCCCAGAATGAACTCAACCTGAACCTAAACTCACCCTTAGACTTAACCCAAGCTGAACCCAAGCTCATCCTTAGACTGAAACCAAGCTCATTCCTTGACTGAACCCAAACAGCCAAACCCAAGCTTATCCTTAGAATGAAGCCAAGCTCCATCTCCAGAGACCATGTAGAAGAATAATTGGGAGACTTCCTACCTGACAGTCCCCCCTCCCCATTGCCCATAGCTGTACAATCACAAGGATCAGTGGGGGGAGGGGGGGAAGAGTTACCAGCAACATTCCATGCAGAGAGGGGATATGGATGGGTGTGAATCCTTCATTAGATCCTGAGCTGTCCTCACGCAGCTCTTGATAGCCTCCAAGCTCCTGATCTAGCTCCTCCTTACTTGTCATTAGTTGGGTGGAAACAGGTTTGCCACTTCCAGACCTCATTTACACGGGGACTCATCCTGCTTCTAAGCCAAACCCGACCCTCCCTAATGACCTGACAAGGCCCAGGCCTGGAGTACTACCTGTACCCCCCTATATCGGCTGGCCTGGTTGTCACTCTATAACAGGAAGTGCCCGAAGGAGGAACTTCATGGCAGGATCACTAAGTAGTATGTTATTGAAAGGTGCAGATTTAAAAAGATTGATATTGACTTTTAAAATAACATTAACAGGGAGTACTTATAAACAAATTGATAAGATTTTTGTCCTGCAAAACTGTATGTGCATTCATTCTGCACAAATGCCAGCAAAATAGCTATTTTCTCTCTGTGGGAGTGGCCCAACAGGCTCCATCCTCTACAGGCTGCCAGTAGAAAACTACTGGAGGGAGCGGAGACAAGACCACTCACCGTGCACAAGGAAAGAGAGCAGAGCCGTAGGAGTAGGGTAGCCACCTTTTCTTCAAGTCAAACCCGAACACTTTAGCGGCACACAGTTTTTTTGTTTTTTTTATAGTATAAACTATACATATATTTTGCTATTAAATAACATTTCTAATCATATAAAGTTAATAACAATTGTCCCCCTTTACATCCGAGTCCACAGAGTTCCCCTTTTACATCTGTCCACAGAGTTCCCCTTTTACTGTAAGGGGGGACTCTGCAGACTCTGATGTAAGGGAGAACTCTGGGGACTCTAACATAAGGGATGCTCTGGGAACCCTGATTTAAGGGGGAACACTGAGAACTCTGGTGTAAAGGGGATCTCACTCACCCCTTGGCAGTCAGCACCTCTCATCCAGATGCATCTGGAAGCCATAGTCCGGTCTGAATAATGTGTCTGGGTTTCAGGCAGTCTGAAACCTGGACGCATGATTTCAAACCCGAACTGTCCGGGTGAATCCCGGACAAGTGGCAACCCTACGTAGGAGGGGCCCATCAGGCTCCACCCACTACAGGCAGCCTGCATGGGGCGGAGACAAGACCACTCACCCTGCACAAGGAGAGAGAGCAAAGCCATAGGAGGGGCCCATAAGGCTCCACCCACTACAGGCAGCCTGTAGAAAACTACAGGAGGGGGAGGAGACAAGACCACTCACCCTGCACAAGGAGAGAGCCATGGGAGGGGCCCATCAGGCTCCACCCACTACAGGTGGCCTGTAGAAAACTACAGGAGGGGCGGAGACAAGACCACTCACCCTGCACAAGGAGAGAGAGCAAAGCCACAGGAGGGGCCCATCAGGCTCCACCCACTACAGGCGGCCTGTAGAAAACTACAGGAGGGGGATGAGACAAGATCACTCACCCTGCACATGGAGAGAGAGCAAAGCCATAGGAGGGACGCATCAGGCTCCACCCACTACAGGCTGCCTGCATGGGGCGGGGACAAGACCACTCACCCTGCACAAGGAGAGAGCAGAGCCATGGGAGGGGCCTATTAGGCTCCACCCACTACAGGCAGACTGTAGAAAACTACAGGAGGGGAGGAGACAAGACCACTCACCCTGCACAAGGAGAGAGAGCAAAGCCATGGGAGGGGCCCATCAGGCTCCACCCACGACGGGCTCCCTGAAGAAAACAGCAGGGGGCGGAGACAAGACCAGTCATAGAGAGCAGCAGTGAGCGGTCTTTATTACAGGAAGTCTCACACTGGATGACTGCACAGATCTGGAGGATATACACTGCCCAATAGATGCAAAGAATATTTCATCTTTAAAGGAGGGCCCCCGTGTTTTCCTCCTACAGGTGTATCTTTATCACCTTTCTCTCCTCGCCATCTGTTCTCCGGGAATAACAAGCGCCTTCTCCTCGGCGGATTTTGTTTTGAAGGTTTCTGCAGAAATAATGCGGACATTTGGAAGCAGGTTTTGTTACTTTTTATAGGAAATGTAAGAACATTGTTTTCCGGACGTGTTTGCACCGGCTGTGCTCCTTCCCGGTAATTAATGTTTGGTTTGCATATTCATTTTTTTTTTTTTTGCTTTACACAAAAAAAGGTATAAAAGAAGAGGAGAGTGACGGCGGCCAGCAGACGATACGACAAAGAACAGGATTTGTTTTCCGCTGTGCAGTTTGCTGATTACAGATCCGATATTTTGTGGCTTAAAATGTTCCAAAACTATTTATCCAGTTTTGGTTGCATGGCAATTGGGCACACCCCCCGTTTTTTTGGGCCCCATTCACAGATGCACGCGCAATTTTTTTAGCACTCTCTTGTTTTGTGTTTTTTTTTTTGCGGGATATGCGTTGGACAGCCCAGTCACTTTAATGGGCCGGCCCTACCTGCGAGAAACGCTCCTCTTACTTTTTTCACGCATTTTCACGCAAGTGCGTCTTGCCTCATGATAACAGGAGCGTCATTAAGAATTGCACTTTCCTGGAATGCGCAGATGTGAATGGAGCCTTAGGCTTCATTCACAAGTGCAGGCAGTAGGGTCAGTAAAACCAGGAGGTTGCTTTGGGCTCATTCTGTGGCAGGTGTGGATCGCTTTTCGGAGGTGTTTGACAGGCAGTGAGGAGGTGATATGTTGCCCCCCCCTCACTGTCTAATTAAACCCCATAATTGCTGTACTACCACACAACAATCACCAGCATTGCATGTGGTTGCGACATGGCCCCACAGAACTGAACTAGTTGCATTCGGAGGAGGCTCCGCCCACTGAGAGCGACATGTTGTTTTAAGTTTTGACACGGCCACCAAGCATAGCATTATATTACAGCTGTGAGCGATTTGTTCATATAATCATCTCTATGACCATTCATATAATCATCTCTATGACCATTCCTATAATTATCTCTATGACCATTCATATAATCATCTCTATGACCATTCATATAATCATCTCTAGGACCATTCCTATAATCATCTCTATGACCATTCCTATAATCATCTCTAGGACTATTCCTATAATCATCTCTAGGACCATTCCTATAATCATCTCTAGGACCATTCATATAATCATCTCTAGGACCATTCATATAATCATCTCTATGACCATTCATATAATCATCTCTAGGACCATTCCTAAAATCATCTCTAGGACCATTCCTATAATCATCTCTAGGACCATTCCTATAATCATCTCTATGATCATTCCTATAATCATCTCTATGACCATTCCTATAATCATCTCTATGACCATTCCTATAATCATTTCTAGGACCATTCCTATAATCATCTCTAGGACCATTCATATAATCATCTCTATGACCATTCCTATAATCATCTCTATGACCATTCCTATAATCATCTCTAGGGACATTCCTATAATCATCTCTAGGACCATTCCTATAATCCTCTCTAGGACCATTCCTATAATCATCTCCAAGACCATTCATATATTCATCTCTAGGACCATTCATATAATCATCTTTAGAACCATTCCTATAATCATCTTTAGGACCATTCCTATAATCATCTCCAAGACCATTCATATATTCATCTCTAGGACCATTCCTATAATCATCTCTAGGACCATTCCTATAATCATCTCTAGGACTATTCCTATAATCACCTCTAGCACCATTCCTATAATCATCTCTAGGACCATTCCTATAATCATCTTTATGACCATTCCTATAAACATCTTTAGGACCATTCCTATAAACATCTTTATGACCATTCATATAATCATCTCTAGGACCATTCCTATAATCGTCTCCATGACCATTCCTATAAACATCTCTATGACCATTCATATAATCATCTCTAGGACCATTCCTATAATCATCTCCAAGACCATTCATATATTCATCTCTAGGACCATTCCTATAATCATCTCTATGACCATTCATATAATCATCTCTAGGACCATTCCTATAATCATCTCTATGACCATTCATATAATCATCTCTAGGACCATTCCTATAATCATCTCTAGGACCATTCCTATAATCATCTTTAGGACCATTCCTATAAACATCTCTATGACCATTGATATATTCATCTCTAGGACCATTCCTATAATCATCTCTAGGACCATTCCTATAATCATCTCTAGGACCATTCCTATAATCCTCTCTAGGACCATTCCTATAATCATCTCTATGACCATTCCTATAATCATCTCTATGACCATTCCTATAATCATCTCTATGACCATTCCTATAATCATCTCTAGGACCATTCCTATAATCATCTCCAAGACCATTCATATATTCATCTCTAGGACCATTCCTATAGTCATCTCTAGGACCATTCCTATAATCATCTCTAGGACCATTCCTATAATCATCTTTAGGACCATTCCTATAATCATCTCTAGGACCATTCCTATAATCATCTTTAGGACCATTCCTATAAACATCTTTATGACCATTCCTATAATCATCTCTATGACCATTCCTATAATCATCTCTAGGACCATTCCTATAATCGTCTCCATGACCATTCCTATAAACATCTCTATGACCATTCCTATAATCATCTCTAGGACCATTCCTATAATCATCTCCAAGACCATTCATATATTCATCTCTAGGACCATTCCTATAATCATCTCTATGACCATTCATATAATCATCTCTATGACCATTCATATAATGATCTCTATGACCATTCCTATAATCATCTCCATGACCATTCATATAATCATCTCTAGGACCATTCCTATAATCATCTCTAGGACCATTCCTATAATCATCTTTAGGACCATTCCTATAATCATCTCCAAGACCATTCATATATTCATCTCCAGGACCATTCCTATAATCATCTCCAAGACCATTCATATATTCATCTCTAGGACCATTCCTATAATCATCTCTATGACCATTCATATAATCATCTCTATGACCATTCATATAATGATCTCTATGACCATTCCTATAATCATCTCTATGACCATTCCTATAATCATCTCTAGGACCATTCCTATAAACATCTCTATGACCATTCCTATAATCATCTCTATGATCATTCCTATAATCATCTCTAGGACCATTCCTATAATCATCTCCAAGACCATTCCTATAATCATCTTTAGGACCATTCCTATAATCATCTCCAAGACCATTCATATATTCATCTCTAGGACCATTCCATTAATCATCTCTAGGACCATTCCTATAATCATCTCTAGGACCATTCTTATAATCATCTTTAGGACCATTCCTATAATCATCTCTAGGACCATTCCTATAATCATCTTTAGGATCATTCCTATAAACATCTTTATGACCATTCATATAATCATCTCTATGACCATTCCTATAATCATCTCTAGGACCATTCCTATAATCGTCTTCATGACCATTCCTATAAACATCTCTATGACCATTCTTATAATCATCTCCAAGACCATTCATATATTCATCTCTAGGACCATTCCTATAATCATCTCTATGACCATTCATATAATCATCTCTAGGACCATTCCTATAAACATCTCTATGACCATTCATATATTCATCTCTAGGACCATTCCTATAATCATCTCTAGGACCATTCCTATAATCATCTCTAGGACCATTCCTATAATCATCTCTATGACCATTCCTATAATCATCTCTATGACCATTCCTATAATCATCTCTAGGACCACTCCTATAACCATCTCTAGGACCATTCCTATAATCATCTCTAGGACCATTCCTATAATCATCTCTAGGACCATTCCTATAATCATCTCCAAGACCATTCATATATTCATCTCTAGGACCATTCCTATAGTCATCTCTAGGACCATTCCTATAATCATCTCTAGGACCATTCCTATAATCATCTTTAGGACCATTCCTATAATCATCTCTAGGACCATTCCTATAATCATCTTTAGGACCATTCCTATAAACATCTTTATGACCATTCATATAATCATCTCTATGACCATTCCTATAATCATCTCTAGGACCATTCCTATAATCGTCTTCATGACCATTCCTATAAACATCTCTATGACCATTCTTATAATCATCTCCAAGACCATTCATATATTCATCTCTAGGACCATTCCTATAATCATCTCTATGACCATTCATATAATCATCTCTAGGACCATTCCTATAAACATCTCTATGACCATTCATATATTCATCTCTAGGACCATTCCTATAATCATCTCTAGGACCATTCCTATAATCATCTCTAGGACCATTCCTATAATCATCTCTATGACCATTCCTATAATCATCTCTATGACCATTCCTATAATCATCTCTAGGACCACTCCTATAACCATCTCTAGGACCATTCCTATAATCATCTCTAGGACCATTCCTATAATCATCTCTAGGACCATTCCTATAATCATCTCCAAGACCATTCATATATTCATCTCTAGGACCATTCCTATAGTCATCTCTAGGACCATTCCTATAATCATCTCTAGGACCATTCCTATAATCATCTTTAGGACCATTCCTATAATCATCTCTAGGACCATTCCTATAATCATCTTTAGGACCATTCCTATAAACATCTTTATGACCATTCATATAATCATCTCTATGACCATTCCTATAATCATCTCTAGGACCATTCCTATAATCGTCTCCATGACCATTCCTATAAACATCTCTATGACCATTCCTATAATCATCTCTAGGACCATTCCTATAATCATCTCCAAGACCATTCATATATTCATCTCTAGGACCATTCCTATAATCATCTCTATGACCATTCATATAATCATCTCTATGACCATTCATATAATGATCTCTATGACCATTCCTATAATCATCTCTATGACCATTCATATAATCATCTCTAGGACCATTCTTATAATCATCTTTAGGACCATTCCTATAATCATCTCTAGGACCATTCCTATAATCATCTTTAGGACCATTCCTATAAACATCTTTATGACCATTCATATAATCATCTCTATGACCATTCCTATAATCATCTCTAGGACCATTCCTATAATCCTCTCCATGACCATTCCTATAAACATCCCTATGACCATTCTTATAATCATCTCTAGGACTATTCCTATAATCATCTCCAAGACCATTCATATATTCATCTCTAGGACCATTCCTATAATCATCTCTATGACCATTCATATAATCATCTCTATGACCATTCCTATAATCATCTCTAGGACCATTCCTATAATCGTCTCCATGACCATTCCTATAAACATCTCTATGACCATTCTTATAATCATCTCTAGGACTATTCCTATAATCATCTCCAAGACCATTCATATATTCATCTCTAGGACCATTCCTATAATCATCTCTATGACCATTCATATAATCATCTCTAGGACCATTCCTATAATCATCTCTAGGACCATTCCTATAATCATCTTTAGGACCATTCCTATAAACATCTCTATGACCATTCATATATTCATCTCTAGGACCATTCCTATAATCATCTCTAGGACCATTCCTATAATCATCTCTAGGACCATTCCTATAATCCTCTCTAGGACCATTCCTATAATCCTCTCTAGGACCATTCCTATAATCATCTCTATGACCATTCCTATAATCATCTCTATGACCATTCCTATAATCATCTCCAAGACCATTCATATATTCATCTCTAGGACCATTCCTATAGTCATCTCTAGGACCATTCCTATAATCATCTCTAGGACCATTCCTATAATCATCTCTAGGACCACTCCTATAACCATCTCTAGGACCATTCCTATAATCATCTCTAGGACCATTCCTATAATCATCTCTAGGACCATTCCTATAATCATCTCCAAGACCATTCATATATTCATCTCTAGGACCATTCCTATAGTCATCTCTAGGACCATTCCTATAATCATCTCTAGGACCATTCCTATAATTATCTCTAGGACCATTCCTATAATCATCTTTAGGACCATTCCTATAAACATCTTTATGACCATTCATATAATCATCTCTATGACCATTCCTATAATCATCTCTAGGACCATTCCTGTAATCATCTCCATGACCATTCCTATAAACATCTCTATGACCATTCCTATAATCATCTCTAGGACCATTCCTATAATCATCTCCAAGACCATTCATATATTCATCTCTAGGACCATTCCTATAATCATCTCTATGACCATTCATATAATCATCTCTATGACCATTCATATAATGATCTCTATGACCATTCCTATAATCATCTCTATGACCATTCATATAATCATCTCTAGGACCATTCTTATAATCATCTTTAGCACCATTCCTATAATCATCTCTAGGACCATTCCTATAATCATCTTTAGGACCATTCCTATAAACATCTTTATGACCATTCATATAATCATCTCTATGACCATTCCTATAATCATCTCTAGGACCATTCCTATAATCGTCTCCATGACCATTCCTATAAACATCTCTATGACCATTCCTATAATCATCTCTAGGACTATTCCTATAATCATCTCCAAGACCATTCATATATTCATCTCTAGGACCATTCCTATAATCATCTCTATGACCATTCATATAATCATCTCTATGACCATTCCTATAATCATCTCCAAGACCATTCATATATTCATCTCTAGGACCATTCCTATAATCGTCTTCATGACCATTCCTATAAACATCTCTATGACCATTCTTATAATCATCTCTAGGACTATTCCTATAATCATCTCCAAGACCATTCATATATTCATCTCTAGGACCATTCCTATAATCATCTCTATGACCATTCATATAATCATCTCTAGGACCATTCCTATAATCATCTCTAGGACCATTCCTATAATCATCTTTAGGACCATTCCTATAAACATCTCTATGACCATTCATATATTCATCTCTAGGACCATTCCTATAATCATCTCTAGGACCATTCCTATAATCATCTCTAGGACCATTCCTATAATCCTCTCTAGGACCATTCCTATAATCATCTCTATGACCATTCCTATAATCATCTCTATGACCATTCCTATAATCATCTCTAGGACCACTCCTATAACCATCTCTAGGACCATTCCTATAATCATCTCTAGGACCATTCCTATAATCATCTCTAGGACCATTCCTATAATCATCTCCAAGACCATTCATATATTCATCTCTAGGACCATTCCTATAGTCATCTCTAGGACCATTCCTATAATCATCTCTAGGACCATTCCTATAATCATCTTTAGGACCATTCCTATAATCATCTCTAGGACCATTCCTATAATCATCTTTAGGACCATTCCTATAAACATCTTTATGACCATTCATATAATCATCTCTATGACCATTCCTATAATCATCTCTAGGACCATTCCTATAATCGTCTCCATGACCATTCCTATAAACATCTCTATGACCATTCCTATAATCATCTCTAGGACCATTCCTATAATCATCTCCAAGACCATTCATATATTCATCTCTAGGACCATTCCTATAATCATCTCTATGACCATTCATATAATCATCTCTATGACCATTCATATAATGATCTCTATGACCATTCCTATAATCATCTCTATGACCATTCATATAATCATCTCTAGGACCATTCCTATAATCATCTCTAGGACCATTCCTATAATCATCTTTAGGACCATTCCTATAATCATCTCCAAGACCATTCATATATTCATCTCTAGGACCATTCCTATAATCATCTCCAAGACCATTCATATATTCATCTCTAGGACCATTCCTATAATCATCTCTATGACCATTCATATAATCATCTCTATGACCATTCATATAATGATCTCTATGACCATTCCTATAATCATCTCTAGGACCATTCATATAAACATCTCTATGACCATTCCTATAATCATCTCTAGGACCATTCCTATAAACATCTCTATGACCATTCCTATAATCATCTCTATGATCATTCCTATAATCATCTCTAGGACCACTCCTATAATCATCTTTAGGACCATTCCTATAATCATCTCCAAGACCATTCCTATAATCATCTTTAGGACCATTCCTATAATCATCTCCAAGACCATTCATATATTCATCTCTAGGACCATTCCATTAATCATCTCTAGGACCATTCCTATAATCATCTCTAGGACCATTCTTATAATCATCTTTAGGACCATTCCTATAATCATCTCTAGGACCATTCCTATAATCATCTTTAGGACCATTCCTATAATCATCTCTAGGACCATTCCTATAATCGTCTCCATGACCATTCCTATAAACATCTCTATGACCATTCTTATAATCATCTCTAGGACTATTCCTATAATCATCTCCAAGACCATTCATATATTCATCTCTAGGACCATTCCTATAGTCATCTCTATGACCATTCATATAATCATCTCTAGGACCATTCCTATAATCATCTTTAGGACCATTCCTATAAACATCTCTATGACCATTCCTATAATCATCTCTAGGACCATTCCTATAATCATCTCTAGGACCATTCCTATAATCATCTCTAGGACCATTCCTATAATCATCTCTATGACCATTCCTATAAACATCTCTATGACCATTCCTATAATCATCTCTATGATCATTCCTATAATCATCTCTAGGACCATTTCTATAATCATCTCCAAGACCATTATTATAATCATCTTTAGGACCATTCCTATAAACATCTCTATGACCATTCCTATAATCATCTCTATGATCATTCCTATAATCATCTCTAGGACCATTCCTATAATCATCTCCAAGACCATTCCTATAATCATCTTTAGGACCATTCCTATAATCATCTCCAAGACCATTCATGTATTCATCTCTAGGACCATTCCATTAATCATCTCCAAGACCATTCCTATAATCATCTCTAGGACCATTCTTATAATCATCTTTAGGACCATTCCTATAATCATCTCTAGGACCATTCCTATAATCATCTTTAGGACCATTCCTATAAACATCTTTATGACCATTCATATAATCATCTCTAAGACCATTCCTATAATCATCTCTAGGACCATTCCTATAATCGTCTCCATGACCATTCCTATAAACATCTCTATGACCATTCTTATAATCATCTCTAGGACTATTCCTATAATCATCTCCAAGACCATTCATATATTCATCTCTAGGACCATTCCTATAATCATCTCTATGACCATTCATATAATCATCTCTAGGACCATTCCTATAATCATCTTTAGGACCATTCCTATAAACATCTCTATGACTATTCATATAATCATCTCTAGGACCATTCCTATAATCATCTCTAGGACCATTCCTATAATCATCTCTAGGACCATTCCTATAATCATCTCTAGGACCATTCCTATAATCATCTCTAGGACCATTCCTATAATCATCTCTATGACCATTCCAATAAACATCTCTATGACCATTCCTATAATCATCTCTATGATCATTCCTATAATCATCTCTAGGACCATTCCTATAATCATCTCCAAGACCATTAATATAATCATCTTTAGGACCATTCCTATAAACATCTCTATGACCATTCCTATAATCATCTCTAGGACCATTCCTATAATCATCTCTAGGACCATTCCTATAATCATCTTTTGGACCATTCATATAATCATCTCTAGGACCATTCCTATAATCATTTCCATGACTATTCAGATAATTTCTAGGACCATTCAGATAATCCCTGGGACCATTCGGCTAATCATCGCCAGGACCACTCAGATGCCCTCTATGACCATTGACATAATTGTTTCTTTGACCAGCAAGATAATCATCTCTATGACCATTCAGCTAATCTTTATGACCATTCCGGACCATTCAGATAGTCTCTATGGTCACCTTGTGTAGAGAACTTCCACACTGATGATAAACCTAGGAGGAGGTCCTCCTCTCAATGTTGTACTTTGAAACAAAGCAGGAAGCTCAGACTGTGCACAAGGAAAAATCTGACACCTTTTCCGTGGAATTCAATAAGTGGGTCATAGCGAGATAAAGCACCAAGTTATGACTCCACTGCCCTGGTAAAGAATTATTACCCCTATTACCTGTCATTCTCTGTTAATTCCTCTGTATACTGTGAATCTCTGGTATTATATTTGTATTGCGGATCGTGTTTCATTATTTATCACCCCTTGTTGTTCTATTATTCAGTGGTTTGTTTTTTTACTCTGTAAGTAAGATTTTATTGCTTTGCTGCTATTTAGGCCTTAATGGAGGTTTGGTGGAATTTAGAATAATATTGATCGAGTCTGCGCTTTTCATTTTATTTGCATTTCATATCGGTTTTTATTTGTTTTTATTCCTAATATAATTACTACAGTAGGTTCCTCCTTATTTTTCAAAAAGATTTTATCTGCTCCATTTTAATAAATTTTGCTCCCGTTCTGTAATCTATATTTTTTAATTGTTATGATTTATTTTTTTTTAATTAGTGGATAGGTGTTCTCTGCTTATTATTCATTTAGGTATTATTTTTTTATTTTATTGAATTATAAATGAATGCTAATGAATTTGTATTTTTAATAAATGATTTTGTAATGAATTTAGGTATGATTACTTTTTTTTAACTAATTATAAGTTAATGTTAATTTATATTTTCATAAAATATTTTGTAATAAGTTTAGGTATATTTTTTATTTGTTTACATTTTTTTTGTAACTCCTTTGCCGTGAGTTCCACTAATGATTGTTTGTGTTGAGCTGCTTCGAGGTGGGCAATTTTCGACGCTAAAGTCGAAATCGCACACTCAGCTTCCTTTTTTTTATTTAGCACCTAAGCTAATGACCTCCTCATGGATAATTAATGTTAATGAATTTATATTTTAAATACATTATTTTGTAATGAATTTAGGTATGATTTTTATCTTTTTAATGAATTATAAATTAATGTTTGTCGGGTAAGATATGCCTTGTTTTTTTTTTTTTTTTTTTCGGCTATTGTCCTTGTTTGAATCCTTTTTGGATGCTTTTTATTTTTTTTTATTATTATTTGGTATCTGCTGATATGACCTCTCTACAGATATCCTATGAAGCGTTATTGTCTCCTAAAGAAGTAGACTTTGTTTAACGAAACACGTCGAGAGTTACAGGATACCAACTGGTTATCTTAAAGTGTATACATGGTACTATGTAAACACTAATATATCTTGTCATGCTTTATGGAATTTTATTTATGATTTTAATTTTTGTATAGACAGTATCTCACAAAAGTAAGCACACCCCCCACATTTTTGTAAATATTTTCTTCTCTCTTTTCATGTGACAACACTGAAGAAATGACACTTTGCTACAATGTAAAGTAGTGAGTGTACAGCTTGTATAACAGTGTAAATTTGCTGTCCCCTCAAAATAACTCAACACACAGCCATTAATGTCTAAACCGCTGACAACAAAAGTGAGTACACCCCTAAGTGAAAATGTCGGAATTGGGCCCAATTAGCCATTTTCCCTCCCCGGTGTCGTGTGACTCGTTAGTGTAACAAGGTCTCAGATGTGAATGGGGAGCAGGTGTGTTAAATTTGGTGTTATCGCTCTCACTCTCTCATACTGGTCATTGGAAGTTCAACATGGCACCTCATGGCAAAGAACTTTCTGAGGATCTGCCAGCATTGCTGCAGAGGTTGAAAGGGTGGGGGGGTGGGGTGGGGTCAGCCTGTCAGTGCTCAGACCATACACCGCACACTGCATCAAATTGGTCTGCATGGCTGTCGTCCCAGAAGGAAGCCTCTTCTAAAGATGATGCACAAGAAAGCCTGCAAACAGTTTGCTGAAGACAAGCAGGGCAGTATTCCAACATGATAACCACCCCAAACACACATCCAAGACGACCACTGCCTTGCTAAAGAAGCTGAGGGTAAAGGTGATGGACTGGCCAAGCATGTCTCCAGACCTAAACCCTATTGATCATCTGTGGGGTATCCTCAAACGGAAGGTGGAGGAGCGCAAGGTCTCTAACATCCACCAGCTCTGTGATGTCATCATGGAGGAGGGGAAGAGGACTCCAGTGACAACCTGTGAAGCTCTGGTGACCTCCATGCCCAAGAGGGTTAAGGCAGTGCTGGAGAATAATGGTGGCCACACAAAATATTGACACTTTGGGCCCAATTTGGACATTTTCACTTAGGGGTGTACTGACTTTTGTTGCCAGTGGTTTAGACATTAATGGCTGTGTGTTGAGTTATTTTGAGGGGACAGCAATTTTACACTGTTATACAAGCTGTACACTCACTACTTTACATTGTAGACAAGTGTCATTTCTTCAGTGTTGTCACATGAAAAGACAGAAGAAAATATTTACACAAATGTGAGGGGTGTACTAACTTTTGTGAGATACTGTACATAACAATCTATTTCTTAACAATAATTGTTGTTTTGTTGATGTCTGGTACAGTTCTCAAAATTCCCAGGGACAGCTTTTTTTTTTTGGCTGAGCGGACTCTAGATGCCCTCAGCAACATTCAACCCAATTCCCCTGAGCCCAGTTCATTCTGCCTGTGACTGGGCAGTGAAAGGAGAAGCAGCGCAGTGATGAGCTCATCTCTCTGCCACTCTGCTCTCTCCTCCTATCAGCATGCTTCTTGCACATCACATGAACTGATTGAACCTACTTCTTCTGTCATCCCGGACAAGCCCCCAACCGATAACTGAACAGTGAAAGGAAAAGCAGCACAGTGGTAAGCTCATCTCTATGTCGCTCTGCTCTCTCCCCCTATCAGCACATGAACCGACTGGCTCCTTCTGCTGATTCTTCCTCTCACACTTCACAGATTTCTCCTGTAGTACTTCTTTTCTGCCATTAGATGTCCTCAATCTGATGGCCAGCATCGTTCACCCCAATTTCCCTGAGCCCAAGTTGCCCTGGACCCACTTGAGAGGTCTCGTATATAGGGACTGACCTGCACTGGTACCCTATGCCTCATTTTCTATGTATCCCTTGTTTGCCCAGAGTTGCCTTTTATTACATAGAGATATTCTTGTATTGTATCTCATTCTAATGCTCAGTCTTTTTTTTTTTAAATGATAGCTTTAATTGCGGTCCCATGTATGCAGATATCTGTGTCCTGAGAGAAAGATCAAAGTCCCAATCAATAGTTTTCCAGAGGAAGCAATAAAACTTCTGACATTCCTATAATGAACATTGATCCGGAATGGAAGATCCTCCTATTATCTCCATACAAATAGATCATTGAAGACAATGGGCTCCATTCACAGAACCAGATTGCATGCGGTACTTTCCTAAATACCACATGCGATCCTGAAAATATCAATTCACAATTGATTTATGCGGTATTTATTGCATTAAGCAAAAACGCTTGTGCATAAAACAGTATGCACTAAATCCTGCATAAAAAAAAGAAAAAATGCAATAAGTAGTGGTCCCAGCAAGCGATGTTTAAGGAACCGGCAGCCGCCGGCATCCCTAACAACCAGGAAACAACATGGTCGTTAAGGAGCCTCCACGTCCTTAACAACCGATGAGTCATCAGCTCTCAGCGGGACTGTAAAAAGAAAAAAAAAAGGGCGCCAATGAAAAATTAAAAAAAATAAATGGCGAAGGGGTCCCCCCCATTCCATATCAGGCCCTCCGGGTCTGGTATAGATTTAGAGGGAAACCCCCATGCCAAAATTACAAAAAATTGGCGTGGCGCCCACCCCCCCAAAATCCATACCAGACCCTTATCCCAGCATGCAGGTCGGGAAAGGGGGGGGGAGAGCGAGCGCCCCCCCTCCTGAACTCTACCAGGCCACATGGCCTCAACATGAGTGGGTTTAAGGGGAACCCCCCCTGCAAAAATGTTAAAAAAATGGCATGAGGTCCCCCCAAAATCCATACAAGACCCTTATGCGAGTATGCAGCCCAGCAGGTTAGGAAAGGGGGGAAGAGCGAACACCCCCCCTCTTGAACTATACTAGGCCACATGCCCTCAACATGAGGGGGGGGGGATTTTGAGGGGAACCCCCACATCAAAATTACAAAAAAAATGGTGTGGGGTCCCCCCCAAAATCCATACCAGACCCTTATTTGAGTATGCAGCCAGGCAGGTTAGGAAAGGGTGGTAAGAGTGAGTGCCCCCCCTGAACCATACCAGGCCACATGTCCTCAACATGGGGAATTTTGAGGGGAACCCCCACATCAAAATGATAAAAAAAGGCATGGGGCCACCCTAAAATCCATACAAGACCCTTATCCGAGTATGCAGCCGGCAGGTTAGGAAAGGGGGGGAGCAAGCACCCCCCCTGAACTATATCAGGCCACATGACCTCAACATGGGGGGGGATTTTGAGGGGAACCCCATGCCAAAATTACAAAAAAATAGTTTGAGGTCCCTCCCAAAATCCATACCAGACCCTTATCCCAGCATGCAGCCCAGCAGGTTGGGAAAGGGGGGGCGAGCGCCCCTCCCCTCCTGAACTCTACCAGGCCACATGGCCTCAACATGAGTGGGTTTAAGGGGAACCCCCCCTGCAAAAATGTTAAAAAAATGGCATGAGGTCCCCCCAAAATCCATACAAGACCCTTATGTGAGTATGCAGCCCAGCAGGTTAGGAAAGGGGGGAAGAGCGAGCACCCCCCCTCTTGAACTATACTAGGCCACATGCCCTCAACATGAGGGGGGGGGATTTTGAGGGGAACCCCCACATCAAAATTACAAAAAAAATGGTGTGGGGTCCCCCCCAAAATCCATACCAGACCCTTATTTGAGTATGCAGCCAGGCAGGTTAGGAAAGGGTGGTAAGAGTGAGTGCCCCCCCTGAACCATACCAGGCCACATGTCCTCAACATGGGGAATTTTTAGGGGAACCCCCACATCAAAATGATAAAAAAAGGCATGGGGCCACCCTAAAATCCATACAAGACCCTTATCCGAGTATGCAGCCGGCAGGTTAGGAAAGGGGGGGAGCAAGCACCCCCCCTGAACTATATCAGGCCACATGACCTCAACATGGGGGGGGATTTTGAGGGGAACCCCATGCCAAAATTACAAAAAAATAGTTTGGGGTCCCTCCCAAAATCCATACCAGACCCTTATCCCAGCATGCAGCCCAGCAGGTTGGGAAAGGGGGGGCGAGCGCCCCTCCCCTCCTGAACTCTACCAGGCCACATGGCCTCAACATAGGTGGTTTTAAGGGGAACCCCCCTGCAAAAATGTAAAAAATAGGGCATGGAGTCCCCCCAAAATCCATACAAGACCCTTATCCGAGTATGCAGGTTAGGAAAGGGGGGAGAGTGATCACCCCCCTCTTGAACTATATCAGGCCACATGCCCTCAACATAGGGGGGGATTTTGAGGGGAACCCCATGCCAAAATTACAAAAAAAATGGTGTGGGGTTTCCTTCCAAAATCCATATAAGACCCTTATCCAAGTATGCAGCCAGGCAGGTTAGGAAAGGGTGATAAGAGTTAGTGCCCCCCGAACCATACCAGGCCATATGTCCTCAACATGGGGGGGATGTTGAAGGGAACCCCCACACCAAAATTACAAAAAAAATGGCGTGAGGCCCCCCCTAAAATCTATACCAGACCCTTATCTGAGCATGCAGCCTGGCAAGTCAGGAAAGGGGGGGATGAGCGGGCGCCCTCCCCTCCTGAACCATACCAAGCCACATGCCCTCAACATGGGTGGTTTTAAGGGGACCCCCCTGCAAAAAATGTAAAAAAAATGGCTTGGGGTCCCCCCAAAATCTATACAAGACCCTTATCTGAGTATGCGGCCCAGCAGGTTAGGAAAGGGGGGGAAGAGTAAGCACCCCCCCTCTTGAACTATATCAGGCCACAAGCACCTTGGACAAAGGCCTCTTCCCCACAACCCTGGCCAGTGGTTGTGGGCATCTGCGGGGGGGCTTATCAGAATCTGGAATCCCCCCAGATCCCGCCCCCCTTATTTGAATGAGTAGGGGTAAACATAGTACCCCTACTCATTCACCAAAAAAGAGGTGTAGTGTAAAAAAATCATATGTTGGACATCTACTGTGTCCAAAGCTGTCTCTGCCCCCCCAGGGTCCCTGCTAAACTAATGGGTCCTGGAGAAATGTTATTTACTGTGCCTAAAGCCATCTCTGCCCCCAGGGCCCCTGCTAAACTGATGGGGCCCGGGGAACTTTTATTTACTGTGTTCAAAGCTGTCTATGCATCCAGGGCCCCTGCTAAACTGATGGGGCTAAAGAAACATATTTACTGTGTCCAAAGCCATCCCTGTCCCCAGGGACCCTACTAAACTGATGGGGCCCGAGGAACTTTTATTTACTGTGTCCAAAGCTGTCTCTGCCCCCAGGGCCCCTTCTAAACTAGTGGGACCCGGGGGAACTTTTATTTACTGTGTCCAAAGCTTTCTCTGCCCCCCAGGGCCCCTGCTAAACTGATGGGTCCTGGAGACATTTTATCTACTGTGCCTAAAGCCGTCAGTGCCCCCAGGGCCCCTGCTAAACTGATGGGGCCCAGAAATCTTTTATTTACTGTGTCCAAAGCCATCCCTGTCCCCAGGGCCCCTACTAAACTGATGGGTCCAGGTCAAACTCTTATTTACTGCGTCCAAAGCTGTCCCTGCCCCCCCAGGGACCCTGCTAAACTGATGGGTCCCGGGGGAACTTATCTTATATATCTTCACCGGTTCTCTCTCTCTCTTTTGCATTATAATTCCAGTGTAATAATTGCAAATACAAACACTTCCCCCTCCCCCGTTGTCCTCCAGATCGATGTCTTGAAAACATCGAGCATACATCATGATTATCGTCCTCCTCGGGATAATGCAAGATGTTGCAAAAATAAACTCACTACAAGTAGAGGAGCGTATTGAACCCAAACTGGTTTCATCCGTCAAACCTGACGTCCTCAGAGGAACCGAAAAGTGCTACTTCGCTATTTATTCATGACCTGATGGAGGAAAACGGAGAGCACTGTTGTCATTTTTTTTTTGTCAGTGACACAAATTATGTAGAATTATTAAAAATCAGCAGGATAATTACATATCACGGAGGGATCCTGACAAAATAATACTATAGGAAAATGCAATTTTATTGCTGTAGAAAATAGAAGGTTGTGCACCTAGGCCACGGGAATAGAATGGTCTCTTATACTATATATGAAAAGAAATACAATCAAAACAGAGCTAGAAATGTTCAAATAATAATAAAATATTATAGTAAAATGATACAAAAAAATAACAATATTACAATATATAAAGGACTAAGGAATATTAAAATAATATAAAAAAAGAATACAAAAAAAACAAAATAAAATAAATTAAAACATAAATGATTAAAATATATTTTATTTATTTATTAAAATGCTTGACCTACACAGTCTTACCCGAAGGCCTTAATGCGCAAATGATATGATATGATAGGACTTGGGAATTTTAAAATAATATAATAAAAGAATACGAAAATAAAACAATATAAAATACATTCTAAACAAAAATGATTAAAATATATGATAGGACTTAGAAATATTGAAATAATATAATAAAAAATGCAAAAATAAAACAAAATAAACTAAATTCTAAACAAAAATGATTCAAATATATATTAGGACTTAGGAATATTAAAATAATGTAATAAAAGAATACAAAAATAGAACAATATAAGATAAATTATAAACAAAAATGATTAAAATATATGATGGGACTTATAAATATTGAAATTATATAATAAAAAAAAAATGCAAAAATAAAACAAAATAAACTAAATTTATAAACAAAAATGATTCAAATATATATTAGGACTTAGGAATATTAAAATAATTTAATAAAAGAATACAAAAATAGAACAATATAAGATAAATTATAAGCAAAAATTATTAAAATATATGATGGGACTTAGAAATATTTAAATAATATAATAAAACAATGCAAAAATAAAACAAAATAAACTAAATTATAAACAAAAATGATTCAAATATATATTACGACTTAGGAATATTAAAATAATATAATAAAAGAATACACAAATGATAAACAAATACAACTAAATGAATAACATTTAAAAAATAAAACGTATTAAAAAAAATAAAACAATATTAAAATATATTTAATGACCTGGCTCCCCGACTACCCCGTAATCTGCAGCCCCTGCATCCCCCATTACTCTACACTCTGCATCCCCCATTATTCCACCTCCCCACACTACCCCACACTCTGTATCCCTCATTACCCTACACTCTCTATTCCCCATTACTCTGCCCCCTCCCTCATTACCCTACACCCTGGTTTTCCCATTCCTCCACATTGTCCTTTACTTTACACTCTGCATCCCCCCTTACTCTACACTCTGCATCCCCCATTACTCTACACTCTGCATCCCCCATTACTCTACACTCTGTATCCCCCATTACTCTACACTCTGTATCCCCCATTACTCTACATTCTGCATCCCCCATTACTCTACACTCTGCATCCCCCATTACTCTACACTCTGCATCCCCCATTACTCTACACTCTGTATCCCCCATTACTCTACACTCTGTATCCCCCATTACTCTACATTCTGCATCCCCCATTACTCTACACTCTGCATCCCCCATTACTCTACACTCTGCATCCCCCTTACTCTACACTCTGTATCCCCCATTACTCTACATTCTGCATCCCCCATTACTCTATACTCTGCATCCCCCATTACTCTACACTGTGCATCCCCCATTACTCTACACTCTGTATCCCCCATTACTCTACATTCTGCATCCCCCCCTTACTCTACACTCTGCATCCCCCCTTACTCTACACTCTGTATCCCCCATTACTCTACATTCTGCATCCCCCCTTACTCTACACTCTGTATCCCCCATTACTCTACACTCTGTATCCCCCATTACTCTACACTCTGTATCCCCCATTACTCTACACTCTGTATCCCCCATTACTCTACACTCTGCATCCCCCTTACTCTACACTCTGTATCCCCCATTACTCTACACTCTGCATCCCCCCTTACTCTACACTCTGTATCCCCCATTACTCTACACTCTGTATCCCCCATTACTCCACACTCTGCATCCCCCCCCTTACTCTACACTCTGCATCCCCCCTTACTCTACACTCTGTATCCCCCATTACTCTACACTCTGCATCCCCCCTTACTCTACACTCTGCATCCCCCCTTACTCTACACTCTATATCCCCCATTACCCCACACTCTGTATCCCCATTACTCTACATTCTGCATCCCCCATTACCCTACACTCTGCATCCCCCATTACTCTACACTCTGCATCCCCCATTACTCTACACTCTGCATCCCCCATTACTCTACACTCTGAATTCCTCCATTACTCTACACTCTGTATCCCCCATTACTCTACACTCTGTATCCCCCATTACTCTGCATCCTCCCTTACTCTTCACTCTGCATCCCCCATTACTCTACACTCTGCATCCCCCATTACTCTACCCTCTGCATCCCCCATTACTCTACACTCTGTATCCCCCATTACTCTACACTCTGTATCCCCCATTACTCTACACTCTGCATCCCCCATTACTCTGCATCCCCCCTTACTCTTCACTCTGCATCCCCCATTACTCTACACTCTGCATCCCCCATTACTCTACCCTCTGCATCCCCCATTACTCTACACTCTGCATCCCCCATTACTCTACACTCTGCATCCCCCATTACTCTACACTCTGTATCCCCCATTACTCTACACTCTGCATCCCCCATTACTCTACACTCTGTATCCCCCATTACTCTATATTCTGCATCCCCCATTACCCTACACTCTGCATCCCCCATTACTCTACACTCTGTATCCCCCATTACTCTACACTCTGCATCCCCCATTACTCTACACTCTGTATCCCCCATTACTCTACATTCTGCATCCCCCATTACTCTACACTCTGCATCCCCCATTACTCTACACTCTGCATCCCCCTTACTCTACACTCTGTATCCCCCATTACTCTACATTCTGCATCCCCCATTACCCTACACTCTGCATCCCCCATTACTCTACACTCTGCATCCCCCATTACTCTACACTCTGCATCCCCCATTACTCTACACTCTGCATCCCCCATTACTCTACACTCTGAATTCCTCCATTACTCTACACTCTGCATCCCCCATTACTCTACACTCTGAATTCCTCCATTACTCTACACTCTGTATCCCCCATTACTCTACACTCTGTATCCCCCATTACTCTGCATCCTCCCTTACTCTTCACTCTGCATCCCACATTACTCTACACTCTGCATCCCCCATTACTCTACCCTCTGCATCCCCCATTACTCTACACTCTGTATCCCTATTACTCTACACTCTGTATCCCCCATTACTCTACACTCTGCATCCCCCATTACTCTGCATCCCCCCTTACTCTTCACTCTGCATCCCCCATTACTCTACACTCTGCATCCCCCATTACTCTACCCTCTGCATCCCCCATTACTCTACACTCTGCATCCCCCATTACTCTACACTCTGTATCCCCCATTACTCTACACTCTGCATCCCCCATTACTCTACACTCTGTATCCCCCATTACTCTACACTCTGCATCCCCTATTACTCTACACTCTGTATCCCCCATTACTCTACATTCTGCATCCCCCATTACCCTACACTCTGCATCCCCCATTACTCTACACTCTGTATCCCCCATTACTCTACACTCTGCATCCCCCATTACTCTACACTCTGTATCCCCCATTACTCTACACTCTGTATCCCCCATTACTCTACACTCTGTATCCCCCATTACTCTACATTCTGCATCCCCCCATTACTCTACACTCTGCATCCCCCTTACTCTACACTCTGTATCCCCCATTACTCTACATTCTGCATCCCCCATTACCCTACACTCTGCATCCCCCATTACTCTACACTCTGCATCCCCCATTACTCTACACTCTGCATCCCCCATTACTCTACACTCTGAATTCCTCCATTACTCTACACTCTGCATCCCCCATTACTCTACACTCTGAATTCCTCCATTACTCTACACTCTGCATCCCGCATTACTCTACACTCTGAATTCCTCCTTTACTCTACACTCTGTATCCCCCATTACTCTGCATCCCCCATTACTCTGCATCCCCCATTACTCTACACTCGGAATTCCTCCATTACTCTGCACTCTGTATCCCCCATTACTCTACATTCTGCATCCCCCATTACTCTACATTCTGTATCCCCCATTACCCTACACTCTGCATCCCCCATTACTCTCCACTCTGCACCCCCCATTACTCTACACTCTGCATCCCCCATTACCCTACACTCTGCATCCCCCATTACTCTACACTCTGCATCCCCCATTACTCTACACTCTGCATCCCCCATTACTCTACACTCGGAATTCCTCCATTACTCTACACTCTGCATCCCCCATTACTCTACACTCTGCATCCCCCATTACTCTACACTCTGCATCCCCCTTACTCTACACTCTGCATCCCCCATTACCCTACACTCTGCATCCCCCATTACTCTACACTCTGCATCCCCCATTACTCTACACTCTGCATCCCCCATTACTCTACACTCTGCATCCCCCATTACTCTACACTCTGAATTCCTCCATTACTCTACACTCTGCATCCCCCATTACTCTACACTCTGAATTCCTCCATTACTCTACACTCTGCATCCCGCATTACTCTACACTCTGAATTCCTCCTTTACTCTACACTCTGTATCCCCCATTACTCTGCATCCCCCATTACTCTGCATCCCCCATTACTCTACACTCGGAATTCCTCCATTACTCTGCACTCTGTATCCCCCATTACTCTACATTCTGCATCCCCCATTACTCTACATTCTGTATCCCCCATTACCCTACACTCTGCATCCCCCATTACTCTCCACTCTGCACCCCCCATTACTCTACACTCTGCATCCCCCATTACCCTACACTCTGCATCCCCCATTACTCTACACTCTGCATCCCCCATTACTCTACACTCTGCATCCCCCATTACTCTACACTCGGAATTCCTCCATTACTCTACACTCTGCATCCCCCATTACTCTACACTCTGCATCCCCCATTACTCTACACTCTGCATCCCCCTTACTCTACACTCTGCATCCCCCATTACCCTACACTCTGCATCCCCCATTACTCTACACTCTGCATCCCCCATTACTCTACACTCTGCATCCCCCATTACTCTACACTCTGCATCCCCCATTACTCTACACTCGGAATTCCTCCATTACTCTACACTCTGCATCCCCCATTACTCTACACTCTGCATCCCCCATTACTCTACACTCTGCATCCCCCATTACTCTACACTCTGCATCCCCCATTACTCTACACTCGGAATTCCTCCATTACTCTACACTCTGCATCCCCCATTACTCTACACTCTGCATCTCCCATTACTCTACATTCTGTATCCCCCATTTCTCTACACTCTGCATCCCCCATTACTCTACACTCTGTATCCCCCATTACTCTACACTCTGCATCCCCCATTACTCTACACTCTGCATCTCCCATTACTCTACATTCTGTATCCCCCATTTCTCTACACTCTGCATCCTCCATTACTCTACACTCTGAATTCCTCCATTACTCCACATTCTACATCCCCTTTTACTCAGGAACGAAGAGCTTAGAAAAGAGAGACCTGAGGTTAGGAGATTAGTGAACTGTGAGATGTCCACAGGCCCCCCTGCTGACCCAATGGGGCCCGGGGGCCCGGTACAGGAGAGCTGCTATTTACCCCCCTGTAGGCAGCCCTGCCTATAAATGCCATGCTTTTGTACAGTTGACTCTTTAAAAAAACTGACAGTTAATGACGGTGACACTAAACACAAGTGTATATTTCAGCCTAATAGAAGGGATGTAATGTGAGGAATGGCGGGGGGGGGAGAGGGAGGGGGCAAGACGTCTGAGCGCCGCGCATTACCGGGTCCAGGAATGATATCTCTGATACATAAGTGTGAAGACTTGAAAGACACGGCTTGTCATGTTCACATTTCCTTTCTACAAGGTCACGTTTTCTTGTCACCGGTGACACGGAGCAATAGTAGCTTGTCAACACATCCGATTAGCTCAGGAAGAGGAAATTAATTCATCCATAACCAGTCTTTGGTTGTACGGCGCCCGCTCATGTGACCGATCCTATGAGCCTTCGCTAAATATAAACATTTGTGCGCCGCGTAAAAAAAAAAAATACGCTTAGAAGAAATGTCACTACAGTTATTACATTTATTGTTGCAGCTTCAGCGTACACACAGACCCGGTGAGAGAAGATCGCGTGAGAATGAAACCCCCAATAGTTTGTATTTATTCTGATATCACTTCACCAAAATTTGAAAATTTTAGTAAAAATTTGTGAGGTTGCTAAAATTTGCAACTAAGTAAAAAAATATAAATTCTTGGCGAATGTTCTTAGTGGATAATGTTAATGAATCTGCACCTTTGATAAAAATAATATATTATATTTATATTATTATTATATTTATTAATATATTATATTTATTATTATTATTATTATTATTATTATTATTATTAATAATAATAATAATAATAATAATAATAATAATAATTTGAAATGTGCACAACAGAAACATTTGCTTTGTTTCAGTTTCATTAGTTACAGTGATACTAAACACGCACTGTTTAATTTACATTCTCCCTTCCATTTCTGTATGTGGATGACGGTGCTGTAATTATTTTATTAAAAAAAAAATAAAAAAATCTAAGTACCTTTTTCCTAATCAATATCCAGTTGTCACATGACCCAGCTCTCTCCCAGCCTGTCTACAGGGAAACATAAGCTCAACCCGACAGAACACCTTTGGTATTAATTAAGAGGAGACTGCGAGCCAGGCCTTCTCGTCCAACATCAGTGCCTGACCTCACAAATGCTCTTCTGGAAGAATGGTCAAACATTCCCATAGACACCCTCCTAAACCTTGTGGACGGCCTTCCCAGAAGAGTTGAAGCTGTTATAGCTGCAAAGGGCGGAGCCAACTCAATATTGAACCCTACGGACTAAGACCGGGATGCCATTAAAGTTCATGTGCGTGTAAAGGCAGGCGTCCCAATACTTTTGGTAATATAGTGTATTACTTTATAGAAATGTATTTGATATTTGTATCTTAATATCAAAGCAAATGAAGCTGTTCCATTGTGTATACATTTTTTTTTTTTTACACTGTGAGCAGGTTTAGATTTACATTTTAGATTTGTTGCAAGAAGCATGCAGGAGAAACAGGAGAAGAGAGCAGAGTGACTGAGAGTTGAGCTCTCAGTGTGTTAAGGGGGCAAGCCTTGTTAGGGTTGGTTTGTAGCAGGGCCGGTGCTTTACTATTTTGCCCCCTAGGCAAGACTAACAAAGCACCCCCCCGCCGGGGTGCGGGGTGACGTTAGTCTTGCCTAGGGCCACGTGGGAGACTACAACAGGATGAGAGCGCAAATTCCAGAGACATAGTGCCCGCCTCCTCCACTGTTCTCGTGCCCGCCTCCTCCGTCTCCTCCGCTGTCCTCGTGCCCGCCTCCTCCGTCTCCTCCGCTGTCCTCGTGCCCGCCTCCTCCGCTGTCCTCGTGCCTGCCTCCTTTGCTGTCCTCGCGGCCGCCTCCTCCACTGTCCTCGTGCCCGCCTCCTCCACTGTCCTCGCGCCTGCCTCCTCTGTCTCCTCCACTGTCCTTGTGCCCCCTCCTCCGTCTCCTCCGCTGTCCTTGTGCCCGCCTCCTTCGCTGTCCTCGCGCCCGCCTCATCCGCTGTCCTTGCGCCCGCCTCCTCCACTGTCCTCGTGCCCGCCTCCTCCATCTCCTCCGCTGTCCTCGTGCCCGCCTCCTCCGCCTCCTCCACTGTCCTCGTGCCTGCCTCCTCCGTCAACTCCTCTGTCCTCGTGCCCGCCTCCTCCACTGTCCTCACGCCCGCCTCCTCCACTGTCCTCGTGCCCGCCTTCTCTGTCTCCTCCTGTCAGGAAAAGCCTTCCAGCAAACGTTCTAGCAATCTGAATGCCAGAAGAATGGCTGTGCACAGAAGGACCGTCCGGCGCACGCCCATGCGCAATAGCGCGAATAGCGGCGCACGGGCGCACGTGGGAACGCGCGCGCGCTCCTTGTGACAGCACTTCGCGCCAAGATGTGCTATTTAAAGGGGACTGATGCCTTGCTGCCTTGCTGTCTGGTCTACAGCGTTTCCTGAAGCCCCCTGCTGCCCTGTTACTTGTTACCTGAATCTATTACCTTACTTGGCTTGTTCCTGACTTCCCTGCTTGCTGCCTGCCCCGATCCCGACTTGGACCTTGACTACTCTTTTGGATTGCCCTTCTGTACCTGATCTGCCCGCCTGTGTTTTGACTCGGCCTGTCTGCATTCTGCTGCTGGACTACAGGACACCTCCCTGCTGTCTGCTTCCTGCTGCTGGACTACCGCACACCTCCCTGCTGTCTGCATCCTGCTGCTGGACTACAGGACACCTCCCTGCTGTCTACTTCCTGCTGCTGGACTACAGTACACCTCCCTGCTGTCTGCATCCTGCTGCTGGACTACAGTACACCTCCCTGCTGTCTGCATCCTGCTGCTGGACTACGGTGCACCTCCCTGCTGACATCAGGATCCAGCCCTCTACACCAGCCTTCCAGTCAGGCACTTGTGCCCCTTTGTACTCTTGAGCCCCTGTCAACACTACCAGGGGTTCCCGAGTCAGAGGTATACGAGAGGCCGTTCCCTGCATTCTGGGCTCTACCTACCAGGTACGTGGCACCTCCGCTGTCCTCATGCCCGCCTCCTCGTCTCCTCTGCTGTCCTTGCGCCCGCCTCCTCCACTGTCCTTGCGCCCACTTCCTCCACTGTCCTCGTGCCCGCCTCCTCCGCTGTTCTCCCTGCCACCTCCGTCTCTTCAGTTGTCCTTGTGCCCACCTCCTTCGCCTCCTTTGCCTCCTCCGCTGTCCTCATGCCCGCCTCCACTGTCCTCGTGCCCGCCTCCTCTGCTGTCCTCGTGCCCGCCTCCTCCACTGTCCTCGTGCCCGCCACCTCCGCTGTCCTCGTGACTGCCTCCTCCACTGTCATTGTGCCCGCCTCCTCCGCTGTCCTCGTGCCCGCCTCCTCCGCTGTCCTTGTGCCTGCCTCCTCCATCTCCTCCGCTGTCCTCATGCCCGCCTCCTCTGTCTGCTCCGCTGTCCTCATGCCTGCCTCCTTCATCTCCTCGGCCTCCTCCACCTCCTCCGATGTCCTTGTGCCCGCTTCCTCCATCTCCTCTGCTGTCATGATGGCCATCTCCTTTGCTTCCTCCCCTGTCCTCATGTCTGCCTCCTCCGCTGTCCCCGTGCCTGCCTCCCCTGCCTCCTCCACTGTCCTCTGCTGTCCTTGTGCCCGCCTTCTCCGCTGTCCTTGTGCCCTCCTCACAGGCCAAGCCAGGGAGGCTGAAAAGGCAGTACAGCCAGCCCTTCTGTACTGGGCCCAGACCCCATCAGTTCAAAAAGGGGGGGCCCGGCTGTCAGGTATGCTGTGCCGGGCCCCGTGATTTCTAACAGCAGCCCCGGGCTGAGCTGCTGCTGACCTCTCTGCAGCAACCGTGACGGACGCCCTCCGCACAGCTGCTGCTTTCTCCAGAGAGCCAGTCAGCGCCCCCAGCCCTGTGTAGGGCCCCTCGTGTTATCCCGGCCAGGCTAATAGGGAAGTCAGCGGCCGTAGCTGCACCCCCCCCCCACCCAGGCAGCTGCCTAGTTCGCCTAGCCCGAGTGCCGGCACTGGATTGTAGAGAAAATCGGATCTTCTGCCATGCCGGACATGTGGCCAAGCTGTGTAAATCTCAGCACTGGATGGTCAGAAGTGCATTTTTTTTATTTATTAATTTTTTTATTTTGGCAGGCAAAACAGCTCCCATAGAATTATTTTATCTGGGCATTTGGCGGTTTGCCCGGAGTTCAAAAAAAAATTCCGAAAAATCCTTTGTAGGGCTTTTGTAAAGAAAAAAAATGTTTTCAGAGGGGAAATAAAAAGGAGAGAACACGTATATACGCTGCTCATTTCGATCACATTAGACGCTTTAATTATACGATCAGTCAGCCGACATTAAACAAAATCCATCTTTTCTGTGTGTTTGCCAAAGGCACCTGTTGGCTTTCTTGACTCATCTGTCAGAGCTTATTCATTTCTAGAAGTGCGCGGCCTGTTTGCCTTCAGATCCTACCTTTCAGTGCGAGCTTCATTAGACGACGAGCCACGAAAACCCACATCGCAAAATATCAATGAGAAGGACCTCCAGCGCCCGACGCGTTTTACAAGTAATGAAGAAATTAGAGATTTATGTATCAGTTTTCTGACTTTCAAAACTTTCAAACCATCAATAAAATGTTTGTAACTATAATAATTTATAATGTTACAAATAATACAATACATAAATTATATATTATAATATATATATATATATATATATATATATATATATATATATATACTGAACTGTTATTATTCATCTTTTCTTTTTATTATTATAATGACCATCAACAAAATGTTATAAGTTGCTACTAATTATAATATTGCTAATATTATAAAAACTATCAATAAACTATTTTATTTACTCCTTCATGCCTAAAGCTGTTTCTGGCACTTGTTGCTTACAAGTTAAAATCAGTATATTTTTTTTTTTTTGCTGGAAAATTACTTAGAACCCCTCCCCCCAAACATTATATATATATATATATATATATATATATATATATATATATATTTTTTTTTTTTTTTTCTTTAACAGAGATCCTTGAAAATAAAATGGCGATCGTTGCAATATTTTACGTCACACGGTATTTGCACAGCGGTCTTTCAAACGCAATTTTTTTTGTTTGGCAGAAATACACTTTCATGATGTCAGGGCTGGGCTCAGCCCTTCCTTCTCAAAGCTGGCCGCTCAGCTGTCGACTATTTGCCAGCTCCTATCTCTCCACAGTTACTCAGCTGTTGATGATATCCTGCTCATCAGTCCTGCCTACTTAAGCCGTCCAGCCCAGAGGATCTCTGCCTTCGCCTTGGTCAACATCACAGAGACTACCTCCTGCATTCCTGTTAAAAGACTTGCTTGGCTGACATCCGTTCTGGCTCCAGATGCTGCTTGCTGTTTTACTACGCTCATCTCCGGCTCCCTGACGTTTGGGCTTGTCTGACTATCCGTTCCTGCGATCCTGTTTAAGACTTGCTTTGCTGACATCCCTTCTGGCTCCAGATCCTGCTTGCTCTTCCACTACATTGATCCCTGACTTCTGGCTTGGCTGACTGTCCGTTCCGGTTACTGAACTTTGGCTACGTTTTGACTTCATTTGTTCTTTTTACTTTTATTATTAAACAAGTGTGATTTAACTGTACTTCTGTCTCGGCCTGATTTCATGGTTTCTGACACATGAATTAAAAAAACAGCAACCCCCTTCTGGAACCATCCATGTTTAGCATTTACAGTTCCTGTTTGGTTTAAGTTCTGTTCATATTGACAACATTTATAGTTGACCTGTACTTTTTATACTACTGGTTAAATGTGCTCCAGTCGGAACATCTGACTTGCTGTAAAGACTACGCACCTTGTTTTTTTTTCTTTTCTTTTTTCTTTTCTCTTTCCTAAACATGAAAATCGATAAAGACATATTGAAATAATAATAATAATTAAAAAAAGAAACCAATACAGTTAGCCCAATTTTTTTGTATAATGCAAAAGATGATGTTACGCCAGGTAAATAGATACCTCACATGTCACGCTTTAAATGCGCACGCTTGTGAAATGGCGACAAACTACGGTACCTTAAAAATCTCCATAGGCGACATTTTAAAAATATCTACAGGTTACCAGTTTAGAGTTACAGAGGAGGTCTAGCGCTAGAATTATCGCTCTTGAGTGGTTTGAATACTGTTTACATGTGTGAAAACAACATCGTTTTGCGTTTGCTTCTGCACGAAGGGATGGGGAGCTTTAATTTTTATTTTTTTTCCTTATTTATTTTATTTATTTATTTATTTATTTATTTTTACACTATCCCCTTTGAAAAAAAAAAAATTCTGATCACTTTTATAGACAAAATTTTAAAAATTTCTACAGGTTACCAGTTTAGAGTTACAGAGGAGGTCTAGCGCTAGAATTATTGCTCTCGCTCCAACGATCGCGGTGATACCTCACATGTGTGGTTTGTGGTGAGCACGGAGGGATGGGGAGCTTTGCTTTTAATTTTTTTACCTATTTATTTTTTTTATTTTTTTTACACTATTCCTTTTGAAAAAAAAAAATTCTGATCACTTTTTTAGACGACAATTTAAAAATTTCTACAGGTTTCCATTTTAGAGCTACAGAGGAGGTCTAGCGCTAGAACTATTGCTCTCGCTCCAACGATCGCGGTGATACCTCACATGTGTGGTTTGAACGCCGTTTACATTTGCGAACATGACATCATTTTGCACTTGCTTCTGCACGAAGGGATGGGGAGCTTTAATTTTTATTTTTTTTTCTTATTTATTTAATTAATTTATTTATTTCTTTTTGCACTATCCCCTTTGAAAAAAAAAATTCTGATCACTTTTATAGACAAAATTTAAAAAATTTCTACAGGTTACCAGTTTAGAGTTACAGAGGAGGTCTAGCGCTAGAATTATTGCTCTCACTCCAACGATCGCGGTGATACCTCACATGTGTGGTTTGTACGCCGTTTATATTTGCGAACATGACATCATTTTGCGCTTGCTTCTGCATGTGAGCACGGCGGCATGGGGCGCTTTAATTTTTATTTTTTTTTTCCTTATTTATTTTATTTTTTTTTTACACTATCCCTTTTGAAAAAAAAAATAATTCTGATCACATTTTATAGACGACATTTTAAAAATTTCTACAGGTTTGTGTTTGCTTCTGCATGAAGGGATGGGACGCTTTAATTTTTTTTTTTTCCTTATTTATATTATTTTTTAAATTTTTAAAATTTTTTTTTTTTACACTATCCCTTTTGAAAAAAAAAAAAATTCTGATCAATTTTATTGCTGTCACAAGGAATGTCAACATCCATTGTGACAGTAACAGGCAGTGACAGGAAGTGCCGGGACAAGGTCATCCAGAGCGCAGGGTGAACATGCCCCTCCCCCCCAAGATGTATGAGCATTATGTGTCAGCAAACCCCCCCCCTCCAAAAAAAAACACTAAGTACTAATCTGCATGCTTACCCCCTAAGCAGAAATCCCCCCTCCTCCCAGTACAAATCCACCCCCCTGCTGAAATCCCCCCCCCCTTCTCATCACAAATCTTTGCCCCTCCCGTCCCATGAACCCCCCCAGCTAGCACAAATCCACTACCTCTAATATTTCCCACCCTAGTAGACATCTTCTCCCCCCCCCCCAACACAAAATGTCCTAGATCACCACTCTTAGCCCCCCCCATATTTCCCCTCCTAGAACAATACCTACCCCCTGCCGCCCCCCCAAATCCCCCTCACAATCTTTTCTTTAATACAATGCATTATAATAATAATAAAAAAATGATTGCATCACCCCCCTTAATTTGCAACATTTCAAGTTGAGTCCAAAAGTTTTTGTTTTTTTTTAATTGCTATGGGAGGGAGAAAAAAAAAAAACATAAATTATTCAGCAAAAAATAAATCAGCAAATAACACTTGAAAGCTTTCATTTTAATTTATTCCTCGTGGTGACATACAGTCTAGCCTCCTACTCTGACGAGCCTCCTTCTGTAATCATAACATATTATAATCTCCTCCTCTGTTAAGGAGGGGTGCGGAATCCAATACACACATTAAAAAAAAAAAAAAAAAAAAAAAAAAAGGGCATTTAGTGCCTTGTCACTAGCAGGCCTGTACAGGAATATTTTAGAACGAATGCACTTGTTGGTGTAAAATAAATAAATAAATAAATAAATAAATAAAGTAAAATTTTTTATGTAATTAAAAAAAAAAAAAAAAAAAAATATATATATATATATATATATATATATATATATATATATATATATATATATATTTTTTTTTTTTTTTTTTTCCTCCCTCCCATAGCAATTAAAAAAAAAACAAAAACTTTTGGACTCAACTTGAAATGTTGCAAATTAAGGGGGGTGATGCAATATTTTTTTTTTATTATTATTATATAAATAAATATATTATAAATAATAATAAAAAAAATTTAAAGTAAAAAAAAAAAAAAAAATTCTTAATAAAAAGTTTTCCTTTTTAACCCTTCGTTAATCATAATCAGCCCTGATTAACTCCTTCTTCTCCTTCTCCCCTTAGCTACTATTTTTCTGCAAATCTTTTCTTGTCTCTACTTTTTTTAATCATTATTATTATTTTACCTGCAGGAAACTACAGGAGGGGGTGGAGACAAGACCAGTCCCCCTGCACAAGGAGAGAGAGAGAGCATTATTTATTTATTTATTTATTGTTAACCTGGTTTATTTATTTCAACGTGTTTGTTAATGCTTTAAAGATTAAAATCTCTTTATTGGATGCAACCATAACTGTTTTACTGAGTTTAGGTGCCAAGATGAAAAAAAATAGCCAAGCTGGCATAACAAGGGAGCCGTTTATGTAAACCAAACAGCCAGCTGAAGGTTTCTTGCGTATTTATAATTTATTAGACACCTATTGGATCTGGAACACGGGCAAAAAATAAATTTGTCCTCATGAAATATTTATCCGCCGTTCTGAATATATTACCCATGATGAATGGCTCATTAAAGCAGAACTCCGGCCATCAAAGTAATCCTTTTAATTCTTTATTAACCCATAATTAACCCTAATCAGCTCCAATTAACTGCTTCTTCCCCTTCTCCCCTTAGCTATTATTTTTTTCTGCTAATCTTTTCTTGTCTCTACTTTTTTAGCATTATTATTATTTTATTTTTATTTATTTTTTCATTTTCATGTGCTTTGTTTGTTATTTTTGCAATGTCACATAAATATAAAATAAAAACACTGGTCAAATTAGAAATAAAAAAGCATATATATATATATATATATATATATATATATATATATATATATTTTTTTTTTTTTTTTTTTTTTTTGTCTAAAGGTTATGTAAAAAATAAAATAATTTTGATTATTTGTTCATTTATATTCTGGATCTGATGTAAATATGTACCTTTTTGGGATGTTTTTCCATTTTGTATTGCCAGTCTGATTGCTTCAATCGGATCTTAGAAGAAAAAAACTTACATAAAATCTATTCCTTGATAGATCCTTATTAACCCTAAGCTAACCCTAATCAGCCCTAATTGACTCCTTCCTCCCCCCCTTCCCCTTAATTATTTTCTGTTATTTGTTATTTCTTTTTTATGATTAATATATACTTTTTATTTTCATTTGCTTTAATTGTTTTTATTTTCAGTATTGCAGAAACAGAAAATAAAAGTGAACACTGGTAAAATTACGAAGAGAAAAGCAAAATTTTCTCTCTCTCTTTTTTTCTTTTTTTATGTAAAAAATAATGAGGAAAATAAAAAAATGTTTGATGATTGGCTTATTTCTTTCTTTACCTGATGTACAGTAAATCTGCAGCTTAGGGACGTTTGCAATCAGTGAAATAATTTTACCATTTTGTCATTTAATTTTGTCCGGAATGCTTCAGCCAGATTTTAAATATAAAAAAAAAATGTATTCCTATATAATTCTATAATCAGCTCTAATTAACTCATTTCTCTCTAGCTATTATTTTTCTGCAATTTTTTTTTTCAATTGTTTTACTATTACTCATTTTTCAAATTTTTTTTAAGAACACCAGGTAAATTACAAAGAAAAAAACAATATTTTGTCTTTGCACATCTATTTATCTATAAATTATCTATAAATTATTAGTTATTTTTCAATTATTTTACTATTACTAATTTTTCAATATTTTTTAAGAACACCAGGTAAATTACAAAGAAAAAAACACATATTTTTTCTTTGCACATCTATTTATCTATAAATTATCTATAAATTATTAGGGTTTTTTTTTCAATTTTTTTACTATTACAAATTTTTCAATTTTTTTAAGAACACCAGCTAAATTACAAAGAAAAAAAAACATCTTTTTTCTTTGCACATCTATTTATCTATAAATTATGTAGAGCATAAAATAATTTTGATGACTGGCTTGTGTATTTTCTCAATCAGATGTAAATATGAAGCTTTGGGATGTTTGAAATCTTTACAATAATTTTAACATTCTGTAATGTCAGCCCGATTGCTTCAACCAGACTTTATTTTTTATTTTTTTTAAACCTACTTAAAATATATTCCTTTATAGATCCTTATTAATCCTTAACTAACCCTAATCAGCCCTAATTGACTCCTTCCTCCCCCTTTTCCCCTTAACTATTTTCTGTTATTTGTTATTTCTTTTTTATCACTAATATATACATTTTATTTTCATTTGCTTTGATTGTTTTTTAATTTTCAGTGTTGCAGAAACAGAAAATAAAATGTAACACTGGTCAAATTACAAAGAGAAAAGAAAATGATCTTTTTTTCTTTTTCTTTTTTTTTTTTTACGATTAATTAAAAAATAATGAGGAAAATAAAAAATGTTGGATGATTGGCTTATTTTTTTAACCAGACTTTTTTTTTTTTTTTTTTTTTAAAGCACAATTAAGTGTCATCATAGAAAACAGAATCAATAGCTTAAAAAAAAATCCTTGAAGGAGGTAAAGTGTTGGTTAACCACAAAACAACAGCTAGACAAGGAAGAGAACAGTCTTTGGGGTCATTGCATTTCAAGGAAATTAATAAGAAGGCTTCTACCAGAAGTCCATCATAAACTATGCGCAACGCAACAAAATTAAAAGGTGCTTTTCCTGGTCCCAAGACGGCCGTATACAACATGAGCGTAATGACCCAAATAATGTGTGTAAAGGTTACACCACTGAAAAAAGTGAAACAATTAATTTTTTTGCAACAAGAAGAAGCAAAAACATTGTTAAATATTGGACTCAGGGCAACTTGCTATGGAAATACACTGGGAGCTGCTTTGTTCGGAAAAAAGACTTGTATTTCTGTCCATCCAATCCTGATATTTATTTAGCTCTGCAATGCAGTGCAGTCCTTTTTGGCAGGGCGATCTACCTGATTTTTTTTTTCTGCTGCAGTTCAATAACACTCTCTGTCACTCTGCTCTTTCCACCTATCAGCATGCTCCTCTATACGAGGCATGGATGAGCTCAGCTATGAGGAGAAATGAGCGAAATACTACTCGGATGGGCTGTCAAAGACTACTTGAATGGACAGTCAGAGACTACATGGATGGACTGTCAGAGACTACTTGGATGGACTGTCTGAGACTACTCAGATGGACTATCAGAAACTACTCAGATGGACTGTCAGAGACTACTCAGATGGACTGTCAGAGACTACTCATATGGACTGTCAGAGACTACTTGGATGGGCTGTCAGAGACTACTTGGATGGACTGTCAGAGACTACTTGGGTGGGCTGTCAGAGACTACTTGGATGGACTGTCCAAGACTACTCGGATGGACTGTCAGAGACTACTTGGGTGGACTGTCAGAGACTACTTGAATGGGCTGTCAGAGACTACTTGGATGGACTGTCAGAGACTACTTGGATGGACTGTCCGAGACTACTCGGATGGACTGTCCAAGACTACTCGGATGGACTGTCAGAGACTACTCGGATGGACTGTCCGAGACTACTCGGGTGGACTGTCAGAGACTACTTGGGTGGGCTGTCAGAGACTACGTAAATGGGATGTCAGAGACTACTTGGATGGACTGTTCGAGACTACTTGGATGGACTGTCCGAGACTACTCGGATGGACTGTCCGAGACTACTCGGATGGACTGTCCGAGACTACTCGGATGGACTGTCAGAGTCTACTTGGATGGACTGTCAGAGTCTACTTGGGTGGACTGTCAGAGACTACTTGAATGGGCTGTCAGAGACTACTTGGATGGACTGTCAGAGACTACTCGGATGAACTGTCAGAGACTACTCAGATGGACTGTCAGAAACTACTCAGATGGACTGTCAGAGACTACTTGGATGGCCTGTCATAGACTACTTGGATGGACTGTCTGAGACTACTCGAATGGACTGTCCAAGACTTCTCGGATGGACTGTCCGAGACTACTCGGATGGACTGTCAGAGACTACTTGGATGGACTGTCCAAGACTACTCGGATGGACTGTCAGAGACTACTTGGATGGACTGTCTGTGACTACTTGGATGGACTGTCCGAGACTACTTGGATGGACTGTCCGAGACTACTTGGATGGACTGTCCATGACTACTCGGATGGACTGTCCGTGACTACTCGGATGGACTGTCTGAGACTACTCGGATGGACTGTCCGAGACTACTCGGATGGACTGTCCAAGGCTACTCGGATGGACTGTCAGAGACTACTTGGATGAACTGTCAGAGACTACTTGGATGGACTGTCAGAGACTACTTGGATGGACTGTCCGAGACTACTCGGATGGACTGTCCAAGACTACTCGGATGGACTGTCAGAGACTACTCGAATGGACTGTCCGAGACTACTCGGGTGGACTGTCAGAGACTACTTGGGTGGGCTGTCAGAGACTACGTAAATGGGCTGTCAGAGACTACTTGGATGGACTGTTCGAGACTACTTGGATGGACTGTCCGAGACTACTCGGATGGACTGTCCAAGACTACTCGGATGGACTGTCAGAGTCTACTTGGATGGACTGTCCGAGACTACTCGGATGGACTGTCCAAGACTACTCGGATGGACTGTCAGAGACTACTTGGGTGGACTGTCAGAGACTACTTGAATGGGCTGTCAGAGACTACTTGGATGGACTGTCAGAGACTACTCGGATGGACTGTCAGAGACTACTCGGATGGACTGTCAGAGACTACTCAGATGGACTGTCAGAAACTACTCAGATGGACTGTCAGAGACTACTTGGATGGACTGTCATAGACTACTTGGATGGACTGTCATAGACTACTTGGATGGACTGTCTGAGACTACTCGGATGGACTGTCTGAGACTACTCGGATGGACTGTCCAAGACTTCTCGGATGGACTGTCCGAGACTACTCGGATGGACTGTCAGAGACTATTTGGATGGACTGTCCAAGACTACTCGGATGGACTGTCAGAGACTACTTGGATGGACTGTCTGTGACTACTCGGATGGACTGTCCGAGACTACTTGGATGGACTGTCCGAGACTACTTGGATGGACTGTCCGTGACTACTCGGATGGACTGTCCGTGACTACTCGGATGGACTGTCTGAGACTACTCGGATGGACTGTCCGAGACTACTCGGATGGACTGTCCAAGGCTACTCGGATGGACTGTCAGAGACTACTTGGATGAACTGTCAGAGACTACTTGGATGGACTGTCCGAGACTACTCAGATGGACTGTCCAAGACTACTCGGGTGGACTGTCTGCGACTACTCGGATGGACTGTCTGAGACTACTCGGATGGACTGTCTGAGACTACTCGGATGGACTGTCAGAGACTACTCGGATGAACTGTCAGAGACTACTCGGATGGACTGTCAGAGACTACTCGGATGAACTGTCAGAGACTACTTGGGTAGACTGTCAGAGACTACTTGAATGGACTGTCAGAGACTACTTGGATGGACTGTCAGAGACTACTCGGATGGAAAGTCTGAGACTACTCGGATGGACTGTCAGAGACTACTTGGATGGACTGTCCGAGACTACTTGGATGGTCTGTCAAACACTACTTGGATGGTCTGTCAAAGACTACTCAGATGGACTGTCAGAGACTACTCGGATGGACTGTCAGAGACTACTTGGATGGACTGTCAGAGACTACTCGGATGGGCTGTCAGAGACTACTTGAATGGACTGTCAGAGACTACTCCATGCGGGGTAAAGCCAAGCAGACGTTCATGGGGACCAAGAAGTCAGCTCCGCGCTCAGTGGGCCAGGATACCCAAAATTGAAAAAGCTCGCTATAGTGTAAAACCAACTACACCTTTCACAATAAAGAGGTAGTGCACTTACAGCAAGGAGCAGATTAAAAACATATGTAAAAAGCCGGCTGGTTTGTATAAACCACCCGTTCTTCTGGCATCGTAGCAACGCGGTGACGTCAGCACGTCTCTACTCCCAACACGTTTCGTCACAAGCTGATGTCGTCCTGGGGCACAGGCGGCGTGCTGACTCACCACTTTAAATAACAAAGAACCACACCTTGGTCTGAGTCCCGGGTGGCCAGCCAGAAATCCTCCATATTGGAAGTGGGAAAAACATCCAATTCAGAGGGAAAAAAGTTCAATACATACTCATGCTAATTAGAAACATATACATGTAAATCATTTGTATGGTATTTGTTAATGATAACAAGAAAAACAGTAAAATCGATCCTGAGCAGCAAGCAACAATAGACCCCCAGCAGTAATAGATACCCCCCCCAGCAACACTAGACCCACCCCAGCAACAATAGACCTCCCCCCAGCAGTAATAGATACCCCCCAACAACACTAGACCCACCCCAGCAACAATAGACCTCCCCCCAGCAGTAATAGATATCCCCCAGCAACACTAGACCCGCCCCAGCAACAATAGACCTCCTCCCAGCAGTAATAGATACCCCCCAGCAACACTAGACCCACCCCAGCAACAATAGACCTCCCCCCAGCAGTAATAGATAACTCCCCAGCAACACTAGACCCACCCCAGCAACAATAGACCTCCCCCCAGCAGTAATAGATACCCCCCAGCAACACTAGACCCACCCCAGCAACAATAGACCTCCCCCAGCAGTAATAGATACCCCCCAGCAACACTAGACCCGTCCCAGCAACAATAAATCTCCTACGCAACATTATACCCCCTTAGCAACAATGGACCGCCTGCTACAAAATACCACCCCAGCAACAATAGATCCACTCCTGCAACAGTAGACTCCCAGCAACATCAACAGATTTTCCAGCAGCCAGCGACAATAGACCTCTCCTTCAACAATAGACCCCCCCCAGCAACAATGGACCTCAGCAACAATAGATTCCTGCCAGCATCTGCAGCTTTTTAATTTGGTTACTATTATTTAATATGTGTTAGCGTGGGATTTTTTCCATTTGAAATTGGATAGACTGTCAGAGACTTCTTGGATAGATTGTCAGAGACTACTTAAGGGGACCATCAGAGGCTACTCGGATGGATTGTCAGAGACTTCTTGTTTAGACTGTCAGAGAATACTTGAGGGGACTAATCAGATGGACAGTCAGAGACTACTTGGATGGATTGTCAGAGGCTAATCAGATGGGCTGTCAGAGACTTCTTTAGATTTAGGAGACTGTCAGAGACCACTCAGATGGACTGTCAGAGACTACATGGATGGATTGTCAGAGACTACTCCGATGGACTGTCAGAGGCTAATCAGATGGACTGTCAGAGACTACATGGATTGACTGTCAGAGACTACGCAGATGGACTGTCAGAGACTATTTGGTTGGATGGTCAGAGACTACTCAGATGGATTGTCAGAGACTACATGGATGGACTGTCAGAGACTATTTGGTTGGATGGTCAGAGACTACTCAGATGGATTGTCAGAGACTACATGGATGGACTGTCAGAGACTACTTGGATGGACTGTCAGAGACTACATGGGTGGACTGTCAGAGACTACATGGATGGACTGTCAGAGACTACTTGGATGGACTGTCAGAGACTACATGGATGGACTGTCAGAGACTACTTGGATGGACTGTCAGAGACTATATGGATGGACTGTCAGAGACTATATGGATGGACTGTCAGAGACTATGCAGATGGACTGTCAGAGACTATTTGGATGGACTGTCAGAGACTTCTTTAGGAGACTGTCAGAGACTACTTGGATGGACTGTCAGAGACTACTTGGATGGAATAATTGGATGGATTGGATGGACTATTAGAGACTTCTCAGATGGACGTTCAAAGACAGTCATCCATACATGAGCAGATATTGTTGGGTGATTCCGCCAGATGTACTTATTCTTCGGCTTCACTTGAAAAATTTAAATAGCAAACACTCACACTCCTCTATCAATAGAGATAACGACTGGTGATTGGTGGACTTGAATACCAATCATGTCATCCGCCTTCCAGTAATGACATTAGAATCCTATAAAATGATCCATTTGTTTGGAGATGGAAACGGGTTTACCTTCATTATCATCGGCATTGATCCTGAATGAGACCTCTAATCAAATGTTATCATTAACGCTCGCCAAATAACGGTCTTGCTGGAGAGGGCGTGGTCATGTGATCTCCGCTGTGGGGGGATGGAATGAATCAGATATTCCCCTCTGCCTGCAATTAATTAAGAGCGCGCAATCCAATTATGTGACAATTCTTTGTACATAACAAACGAATTGTCAATCTGCAGCTCTAGGACAAAGTCCAACCACAGAGAATCTCCATATAAGCGTACCCCGGCCTGTCAAATACATCGACTGGGATATATATGGGGGGGGGGGTATTGTATGATCAGTTCAATATAGACTCCAATTGATTGTGATCAATACTGCCTATAGAAGGTAAGTCTTCATATACTCAGACGTCAGCAAACATAATAGATATGAACTGCTCATGTAACAGATATAAAAGCGGTGAGCTGAGCTGAACCAAATGCAACTGACACCCGAAAATTGGAGTTGATATTGATGATAAGAAGTGCGCTTCCCTCTAATTGGGCAACATAGGAGGTAAGTATAGGAGGACTCTAGTTCTGCATTAAGTACTGTTTTTACAATGTACTGTGCTGTTTATATCGGGTATTTATATCATGTATTGTGCTGGTTATACAATGTACTGTGCTGTTATGTTATGCACTTTGCTCTTTATTTCATGTATTGTGCTGCTTGTATTATGCATCGTGCTATGTATACTGTACTGTATTTCCAATGTACTGTACTGTGCTGTTTATGTCATGTACTGTGCTGTTTATGTTATGTACTGTGCTGTTTATGTCATGGTGCTATGTACTGTGCTGTGCTTTTTATGTCTTGTACTGTACTGTTTAAGTCGTGTACTGTGCTTTTTATGTCATGTACTGTGCTGTTTATGTCATGTACTATACTGTGCTGTTTATATACTGCACTGTGCTTTTTATGTCATGTACTGTGTTGTTTATGTCATGTACTGTGCTGTTTCTGTTATGTGCTGTTTGTCATGTACTGTGCTGTTTATGTCATGTACTGTACTGTTTATGTTATGTACTGTGCTGTTTATGTTATGTACTGTGCTGTTTATGTCATGTACTGTGCTGTTTATGTAATGCACTGTGCTGTTTATGTTATGTACTGTGCTGTTTATGTTATGTACTGTGCTGTTTATGTTATGCACTGTACTGTTTATGTCATGTACTGTGCTGTTTATGTCATGTACTGTGCTGTGTGTTATGTACTGTGCTGTTTATGTTAAGTACTGTGCTGTTTATGTCATGTACTGTGCTGTTTATGTCATGTAGTGTGCTGTTTATGTCATGTACTGTACTGTTTATGTTATGCACTGTGCTGTTTAAAAGTCTGAGTATATAACCAAAGTCTATAGACATTCATTTCTGAATCTCAAGGTAAAACGTTTCCTGTAGCTCTGCCAATAATATTGATTGTTAAAACACCAGAAAAAAGAATGCTGCATTATTCTGTGTAGATCTGCCTCTGCCGCATGTTCTCGTAAACAATGGGATATCGGGGTGCAGGCAGACAGCACCGGCCACACCGCGACCCATCCGATTTTCTTTTTTCCAGGTTTATTTTAGTATATTACGTTCCTAGGCTTGGATTGCACAATATTTTAATTTGATTTTGACAACCAAATCAATACTTTTCTGAGTCATGTCATGAAAAACTCATGTCGCCATTTAAGAAATGACATTTTTCAGAGATATTTGCCAAAAAAAAAAAATCCCAGAAAAAAAGGAATAGAAACACTCAATTTTCTTTATTCCCCAATTTGCAAGTTTTTGACAGGTTAATATCAAGAATATTTCCTCTGTGCCAGCAGTTAAGTGTTTCATAGTTGTGAAACACTCATGTTCCCATTTCAAAAATGGTGACATTTTGCAGAAATTTTTTTGCTTAAATCATGGAGAAAAAAGAGGAATGGAACCTCATAATTTTCTTTATTCCCTCATTTGCAAGTTTATGACGAGTTCACTTCAAGAATATTGCCACTATGTCAACGGTTGAGTGTTTCATAGCCTTGAAACACTTGAAACATTCATTTTCCCTTTTCAAAAATGGCAGAATTTTACAAATAATTTTACACAATATTTTACCAAAATTTTGGAGAAAAAAAATAAATGGAACCCGTCAGTTTTCCTTGTTCCATAATTGCCAAGTTTTTGACAGGTTTACTTCCAGAATATTGCCTCTATGCCAACATTTGAGTGTTTCATAGTCGTGAAATACTCATGTCATCTTTCCAAAATGTGGGGCATTTTGCAGAAATATTTTTGCCAAATTTTGGAGAAAAAAATAAAAGAAACAGAAACTCTCAGTTTTCTTTATTCCCTAATTTGCAAGTTTTTGACAGGTTCACTTCAAGAATATTGCCTCTATGCCGATGGTTGAGTGTTTCATAGTCTTGAAACACTTGAAACACTCATGTTCCCTTTTCAAAAATGGCAGCATTTTTACAAATAATTTCACACAATATTTTACCAAAATTGTGGAGAAAAAAATGAATGGAAACCGTCAGTTTTCCTTGTTCCATAATTGGCAAATTTATGGTAGTTTTACTTCAAGAACATGTACTATATGCCAATGGTTGAGTGTTTCATAGTAATGAAAAACTCATATCCCCATTTCAAAAATGGCGGCATTTTGCAGAAATATTTTTCTCAAAAAAAAAAAAAAAAACGTAAATTCCCAAATTTCCTTATTTCCTAATTGCCAAGTTTTCAACATGTTCACTTCAAGAATATGGCTAATATGCCAGTGGTTGAGTGTTTCATAGTCATGAAACACTCATATTCCCATTTCAAAAATGGTGACATTTTGCAGAAATATTTTTTGCCAAAATTGTGGAGAAAGAAGAAATGGAAGCTTTTAAATCTCTTATTTCCTAACGCCAAGTTTTTGACAGTTTCACTTCTAGAACATTGCTTACATGCCAATGGTTGAGTATTTCATAGTCATGAAACACTCGTGTCACCATTTGAAAAATTGTGACATTTTGTAGAAATATTTTTGCCAAAATTTTGTATAAAAATAACAGAAACTCTCAGTTTTCCTTATTTCCTAATTGCCATGTTTTTAACAGGTTCACTTCAAGAATATGGCCTGAACACTTCCCCTTCCACTGCTTTGCCAAAATTTGAAAGAATTTGAAAGAATAAAATGGAATGGAATTTGAAAGAATAAAATGGAAACTCTGTTTTTCCTATTCCCTAATTGCCAAGCTTTTGAAAGGTTTACTTTGGGAATATAGCCTGTATGCCAACTTTTGAGGGCTTGATAGTCATAAAACACTTATGTCACCATTTGAAAAATGGTGACATTTTACAGAAATATTTTTGCCAAAATTTTTGAGAAAGAAACTAGAAACTCTCAATTTTATTTATTCCTGAATTGCCATGTTTTTGACAGGTTTACTTCAAGAATATTGCCCATATGCCAATGTTTTATTGTTTCATCATCATGAAACACTAGAAATAATTTTGCCAAAAATGTTGACATTTTGTAGAAATATTTTTTGCCAAAATTTTGGAGACGGAAAATGGAAACTCTCAATTTTACTTATTCCCGAATTGCCAAGTTTTTGACAGGTTTACTTCAAGACTATGGCCTATATGCAAAGGGTTGAGTGTTTCATAGTCATGAAGCACTAGAAATATTTTTGCCAAAATTTGGGGAGAAAAATGGAAACTCTCAATTTTCCTAATTCTCTAGTTGCCAAGTTTTCGACAGGTTTACTTCCAGAATATAGCCTACATGTCAACAATTGAGGGCTTGATAGTCAAAAAATACTCACGCCACCATTTAAAAAAGGTGACATTTTGAAGAAAAAATTTTGCCAAAATTTTGGAGAAAGAAACAGGAAACTCTCAATTTTACTTATTCCTGAATTGCCAAGTTTTTGACAGGTTTACTTCGAGAATATTGCCCATATGCCAATGGTTTAGTGTTTCATAATCATAAAACGTTAGAAATAGTTTTGCCAACATTTTGGGGGAAAAAAAATGGAAACTCAATTTTCATTATTTCCTAATTTCCAAGTTTTTAATAGGTTTACTTCAAGAATATGGCCCATATGCCATGGGTTGAGTGTTTATATAATCATGAAACACTAGAAATATTTTTGCCAACATTTTGGGAAAAAATGGAAACTCTTAATTTTCCATATTCCCTAATTTCTATGTTTCTTTAAGAATGTTGCCTAAATGCCAACGTTTGAGTGTTTCATGGCCATAAAACACTCATGTTATCATTTCAAAATGGTGACATTTTGCAGAAACATTTTTGCCAAATATTTGGAGAAAGAAAGTGGAAACTCAATTTTACTTATTCTCAATTTGCCAAGTTTTCAACAGATTCACTTCAAGAATATTGCCTATATGCCAATGGTTGAATGTTTCAAACCCATAAAACTCTCACATCACCATTTCAAAAATGGTGACATTTTGCAGAAATATTTTTGCCAAAATTTTGGAGAAAACAAATGGAAACTCTTAGTTTTCCTTATTCCCTAATGACCACGTTTCTGACAGGTTTACTTCAGGAATATTGCCCATATGCCAACGGTATACCCATAGAACACTCACATTACTATTTCCAAAATGGTGACATTTTGCAGAAATATTTTTGCCAAAATTTTGGAGAAAGAAAACGGAAACTCTTGATTTTACTTATTCCAAAATTGCTTAGTTTTCGACAGATCCACTTCAAAAATATGGCCTATATGTCAACATTTGAGTGTTTCACAGCCATAAAACACTCATGTCATCATTTCAAAAATGGAGACATTTTGCAGAAATATTTTTGCAAAAATTTTGGGAAGAAAATGGAAACTTCCTTATTCCATAATTGTAAAGTTTTTGACAGATTTACCGGTACTTCAAGAATATGGCCTATATGCCCATGAATGCATTTTTTCATAATCATTAAACTCTAGAAATATTTTTGCCAAAATTTTGAAAAAAAAAAAAGGAAACTCTCAATTTTCTTTATTCCCTAATTGCCAAGTCTTTGACAGATTCACTTCAAGAATATGGCCTATATGTATTTCACAGTCATGACCTTGGGCAATGTCCTGTGTAGGGTGTTCTTTGGGTTTTTTACATTATATTTCCTGTTAAGGGTTGGATCAAGAAACTCTTCCCTTCCATTGTAGTTGAGTATCTGCTATTTCTAACTGTAAACAATGTAAAAAAACAACAATGTAATGGGTGGAAAAGTCAATATTTTTCACATGTCCACCACGAAATGATTAAATTATTGCAATACATAGCACAAAAGTAGTGAAGTTAATGCGTATGAGTGTAGCATTACACCCATCAGCACTGAAGATCACGTTTCTTTCTGGGTATCTCTTCTTGCCGAAGTAGCATTTTTAAATAGCATCCCTTCTTAATCACATAGCATACATTATTTTCGCCCTCTAGGAGATGATTCATTATTCTGGACTTTGTTGAACATCCCCGTAGTCATATTTCCATATATAAGCAGGGAATAACCTTTTTAAATGACCAATAATACACTTACCGCTGCCATTCCCCAAAACCGGGCTAATTATTTTCTTTGAAAACCCCGGCTATAAATTTGATTTCCGGCATTAATTATGCAGAGATGGTTTGCAGATCTCAGGGCAATTTAGACTTTCTTTTCCCTGTTATCGTGTGCATGTGATTAGTTTTTGCCGGGATTGATTGCCCAAGGTGGGCTAATACGACAGCAGATAATCTTCCTTATGTGTTAAAGAAGAGGCTTTAGGAGCACACGGATAATTCCGAAGCTCCCAGATGTTTTTTAATTACCTTTGTCATTAATATCCGGCTTTACTACTAAGAATGGGTGTATTATGTTGTATCTAATTTAGTTTATTACATATGTTTGTTGGGGGAGGGGCTCTCCCATCCTGAGAGAATGATGAGTGTAAAGAGCAGGTCACGTAGTTAGTTCTGTTATCAGGAAGGTCTTTCCAGTATGCAGAATAGCTCATTGGTTCGAATGTTTGCACGTAAATTCAGGACAGTGCATTGCCACGCACACGCGAGCGTGGACGCGTGGGGGCGTGCACAAACAAGTGCGCATGTGCACCTGTCACTAATGCTGGCACCAAACAGGCTGTTTAAACTGATCAGCTACACATGGCCAATGCTGTCTTGTCAACAATATTCCTGTGATATATCTGCAATCTGTGGCTCTGTATTTGACTACCCGTTACCGACCCACTATCGTTGACCTTGACCTGCTCCTGATATCCACCTGTACCCAGCTTGCAGTTAGAGTACACTTCTGCCTACTCCTTCTGCTCATCTGTTACCAACTTTGGCCTGAACCCCGACTATGCTTTTGCCTGCATAATTTCCAGCCTGTTGTCACAAGGACAGGAATTCTGGGAAACCTGCCAATGGTGCCATACTCCATAGAAGTGGCCTACACAACAACCTCAGGAGAGTGTACTGCTAATGGTGTCATACTCCATAGAAGAGGCCTACTCAACAACCCCTGGGGAGAGGAGAATACTGCTAATGGTGTCATACTCCATAGAAGAGGCCTACTCAACAACCCCTGGGGAGAGTACTGCTAATGGTGTCATACTCCATAGAAGAGGCCTACTCAACAAACTCAGGGGAGTGTACTGTTAATGGTGCCATACTCCATAGAAGAGGCCTACTCAACAAACTCAGGGGAGTGTACTGCTAATGGTGCCATGCTCCATAGAAGAGGCCTACTCAACCCTGGGACAGTACAGTCAATGGTGTCATACTCTATAGAGGAGGCCTACTCAATAAGCTCTGGGGAGAGTACAGCTAATGTTGCCATACTCTAGAGAGGAGGCCTACTCAACAACCCCTGGGGAGAGTACTGCTAATGGTACCACACTCTATAGAGGAGGCCTACTCCACAGACCCTGGGAAGAAAACTGCTAATAGTGCCATAGTCCATAGAAGAGGCCTACTCAACAAACCCTGGGTAGAGTACTGCTAATGGTACTGTACTCCATAGAAGAGGTCTATTCAACAAACCCTGGGAAGAGTACTACTAATGCTGCCATACTCCATAGAAGAGGTCTATTCAACAAACCCTGGGAAGAGTACTACTAATGGTGCCATACTCCATCTGCTCCTGACCTGCTTGTCTTTTATCAAATTCAGCCTGAACCCCGACTATGCTTCTGCCTGCATAATCTCCAGCCTGTTGTCACAAGGACAGGAGTTAAGGGAAACCTGCCCAATGGCCTCAGAGACAGAAATAAGCTGGAGCTTGGCTTACAACAGCCAACATTGAGCCCCTGTCAAGTGACTTTCTCTAAGCTGAGATGAGAAATCTGGGAGAGTAATGTCATTAGACTGTTGTCTTTAGGAAGGAACGTTTCCTTGGCCATCACTTTGACTGCACATTGTAACTTTGTTGCGAGTACCAAGGTGAGAGGCAGCGCCAGATTTGTGCAGGTTCTACCAGAAGGACTGTAAGGTAAACCAGATTTCTAGCATCAAAAGGCCACTTGTGCGAATATTAATGAACGAAGGATCAATGTTACTTATGCAGTGGCGGTTCATTATGCAGATATTCGTGCGCGAGCACGTGCACATACAAATTAGCGCTTGGCGCCCAGTGGCCTATTTAAACTGGTCTATCACTATAATCAGTTGCTGAATGGTCTTCAGCTGGTTCCTGTGTTCCTGATCTGCTGTGCCTGCTTACTTGTGTATGACCCAGCTTGCCTTTGGACTACCCTTCTGCTCTAGCTCTGTTACCTACTTCTCCGACCTTGGCTTGTTTACTAGATCTGATCTGCCTGCTGACTCTGTACCGCATTGCCTGGCTGTTAATGACCTTGGCCTGCCCCCCTGGACTTCCTTTGCTTGCTGATGTGGTGCCTCGCTGCCCGGTTGCCGCTGACTGCTGCTCTTCTCCTGGCTCGGCTTCAGTGCCAAGCTGCTCCTGCATCCTGTTCTGAGGACTTGCGACTACAAGCTCTACCCACCTACAGAGTAGACATCACCAGCTAGCTGCTACGGCACTCGTGCCACTTCTTGCCCCTTACACTTTCTGTCTCCACCCTCAGGAATGTTGGGCAGGAGGTGTGCAAGAGAGACCTCCACAACGTTCCAGTCTTCACCAGGACTTAGATGGGTCACAAGCATTAGCACAGCCGTATTTTGTCAAATATGTTTAATTGTTATGGTCATCAGCTCCATCTAGTGGCCATAATGCACTATATTCCTGATTGAGGTATTTCAGGAAAATCATGCATTTTGGCCACTGGATGGAGCTGACGGTCTTAGGAAATAAACTAATTAGACACATTATGGGGATTAATAGTGACAGCTGTGCAAATGCTTGTGACATTCGTGTCTTCTTTGTGCCCATACTGTATCTCCATCCGGAAAGTAGAATACTGTGATCTCTATGAGAGGGGGGTAAATACAATATTACACTTACACATTAAATAGTAAACATGGAATTAACATAAAAAATACAGGCCTACTATAATAGTGCGCTTCTTAAAACATAATACGCCCTTTTCGCTATTTCTTGTTTTGTTAACGTGACTCATTAAATGTAGTTTGGAATTATAATATGAGTTTTTAATAACAGCATGGAGAGTATTTTCCTTAGGAATGATCAAATATTAATGTCAATCTTTGTAAGCATGTTTTAGAGAAAAAAGACTGTTCTAATATTTCTTGCTGCAGTAGAAGGGACATTAAAGTTTCATGGATCATCTATTTTTTACAGAAACAGTTCACCATGAACATAAGTGATGCCCTATGGATTGACTATTTGCCATCAGAAACGATATGTGTAGTGGTATTCAACGAAGAGAGTTAATTGTTGTGTGTGGGAACTCATAGCAACCAATCAGAAATTACCCGACTTAACACAGACCAATGGAATATGAATTGCCAGTAGGGTTGGCGTCTCTGCCATTCGGGCCACCAACGCACCCTTTGACCTCCTCCAACGTACCCAGCAAGGATGAGCTTGGGGTTTGGTCCAAACACAAGTTGGAGTGAACTGTTTGGGTGTTCGGATGAACAATAACCCATTTGGGGAGAGAACCAAATGTCATGTATGACTGTGATTATACATTACAGCTTCCCACTGTCAATGGTTGTTATGGATGCTGGTGGGTGTGGACACCATCAATTCCTTAACCACCTGTAATGTCACTGATCCCAGTCACTTACATGGCTGGAATCCCTGGCCCCGAAAACAAAGGACCAATGGAATATGAATTGCCAGTAGGGCCGGCATCTCTGCCAATTCGGGCCACCACCGCACCCTTTGACCTCCTCCAACTTACCCAGTGAGGATGAGGTTTGGTCCAAACACAAGTTGGAGTGAACTTTGGCTGTTTGGGTGTTCGAATGAACAATAACCCATTTGGGAGAGGACCAAATGTCATGTATGACTGTGATTATACATTACAGCTTCCCACTGTCAATGGTTGTTATGGATGCTGGTGGGTGTGGGCACCATCAATTCCTTAACCACCTGTGATGTCACTAACTACATTCACTTACATGGCTGGAATCCCTGGCCCCGAAAACAAAGGACCAATGGAATATGAATTGCCAGTAGGGTCGGCATCTCTGCCATTCGGGCCATCAACGCACCCTTTGACATCCTCCAACTTACCCAGTAAGGATGAGCTTGAGGTTTGGTCCAAACACAAGTTGGAGTGAACTTTGGCTGTTTGGCTGTTCGGATGAACAATAACCCATTTGGAAGAGAACCAAATGTCATGTATGACCGTTATTATACATTACAGCTTCCCACTGTCAATGGTATGGTTGTTATGGATGTTGGTGGGTGTGGGCACCATCAATTCCTTAACCACCTGTGATGTCACTGACCCCATTCACTTACATGGCTGGAATCCCTGGCCCCAAAAACAAAGGAGATGGAGATAAAAAAAATATAGCATGGGGGTTCCCATATGATTCATACCAGGTCAGGGTATCCTCCTCTGGTACATGCAGGGCAGTGCCCAGCTCCCCAAATCCATTACAAGCTCTTGCTTATTAGGCTAAATAAAAGGCCAATACTGATTTATAAGATTTGACTCTTGATTTAGATTTGGCACCCAAAGTTTAGTAATATTTATTGAACCCTCATTGAACTGAACCCAGGTATGTTCAGCTCATCACTAATTATCAGGTTCTTGGATACATGGTAGAGGGTAATTCAGAGGCAGCTTTAAGTACAGCAGTTAATTAATATGCATTCCGGGTTTCAACACCAGTAAACCTGGTACAGGGATCATATTGTGCTCTCTCCTAGTGTCCCTCCAGAGTGTCTTGAACAAGACATTACCAGGACTTATTGGCCCTAGGTTAATGGATATTCCACTAGTGCCTGTACCTTGTGAACAGCAGATGACCCATCCTTTTCTTTCTCTCTCTCTTTAGGTTCACATGGTAAAAAAATTAGAATTCTAGACTCAAGAGCCTTCCAGTTGACCGATTACATTCAAGTTTTTCCAAGGTGCCCCTCTAATGGTTCCAACCTCCCTGCATTCTCAACCATGCTGTCCACTCCCTTCTCATTCTGAAGTAACTGCATTACCTTTAGACAAGAGAATATTTTAGGGTTTTGAACTTTGCGTACTGGAATGGTTTTATATTCTACAGAGAATGAACAGCATAACGTTTCAAACTTCAAGTTCGGTCTTACATGATGATCAAAGGTTTTATAGGAGCACTTTCTTCTAGGCTGCTTTCCTCCTTGACTCATCTCAACCCCATAAACGAAGCCTGCTCATCAACCCTCTGGGGAGAGCACTGCTAATGGTGCCATACTCCATAGAAGAGGCCTACTCAGCAACCCCCTAGGGAGAGTACTGCTAATGGTACTATACTCTGTGGAAGAGACCTACCCAACAAAACCATGAGGAGAGTATTTCTAATGGCGCCATACGCCATAAAAGAGGCCTACTTAACAATACCTGGGTAGAGTACTGCCACTGATGCCATACTCCATAGAAGAGGCCTAATCAACAACCCCTGGGAAGAGTACTGCCAATGATGCCATATTCCATAGAAGAGGCCTACTCAACAACTGCTGGGAAGAGTACTGCTATAGGTGCCATACTCCATAGGGTCTCTTTATCAGTTCCCGTCCGGCCCATAGCAGATTGATGGCCGGGCAGGACTCTCCAACTTCTGGATGGATGTCATATGATGTCCTCCCAGTCATGACTCTTGTTCGTGCCCCCCCGGGGGCTTGTAGCACAACGATCAGCGGTGAGCCGTGTCCCTCAGACACAGCGCATCACCGATCAGGGTAAAGAGCCAATGACATTTACTCTTTACCATGTGATCAGCTGTGTCCAATCACAGCTAATCCCATGTAAACAAAGGCTGGTTATTGGGAATTCCGCAGCGCTGTCACTGTATGAAGAAAGGATAACCGGCATTCCTGTGACAGCAGACATTTACACTGATAATCAGTGCAGCCCCATCAGTGCCAATCGGTGTCCATCAGTGCAGCATATCAGTGCCACCTCATCAGTGCTTCTTCATTAGTGCCCATTAGTGAAGCTTATCAGTGCCCATCAGTGCAGCCTCATCAGTGCCTATCAGTGCAGCCTTTCAGTACCCATCAGTGCAGCCTTATCGATGCAGTCTATCAGTGCCCATCAATGCAGCCTATCAGTGCCCATCAGTGCAGCCTCAACAATGCAGCCTATCAGTGTCAATCAATGCAGCCTATCAGTGTCAATCAGTGCCAATCAGTGCAGCCTATCAATGTCCATTAGCTCAGCCTCAATAATGCATCCTATCAGTTCCCATCAGTGCAGCCTCATCAGTGCAGCCTATCAGTGTCAATCAATGCAGGCTATCAGTACCCATCAGTGCCCATCAGTGCCTCATCAGTGCAGCCTATTAGTGCCCATCAATGCATCCTATCAGTGCTCATCAGTGCAGCCTATCAGTGCAGCCTCATCAGTGCCCATTAATACATCCTATCAGTGCCCATCAGTGCAGCCTCATCAGTGCAGCCATTTTTTAGCAAAAAATAAAAAACACCCCAGTGGTGATTAAATACAACCAAAAGAAAACTCCATCTGTCTCACAAAAAAATTATAAAAATCTCATATGGGTACAGCGCTGCATCACCGCGCTATTAACATTCAAAATGTGACAGCGCTGAAAGCTGACAATGGGCCGGGGCAGGAAGGAGGTGAAAGTGGCAAGTGTTGAAGGACCACCAGGGACATCCCCTTAGGGGGTCTCCTTACTGATATTTTATCAAAGACATACAGTAGACTGTACTGTAACCACACTATGATGTGTATATGATTGCCTTCCTTAGAGTTGAAAGATTCATTATGTACAATCCTGGAAGAGCATTTCTCCAGCAGAGCTCAGTAGAGGGTCTACGTTAGAGAATACGGTCAATTATGCGGACAATAACCAGGAGACTCGGAGCTTTCTCACACACCATTCACCCCACACTTCCCAACCTGAGATGATTGGAAAAGCTCCTGTTGTGATGATGTCTTATGACATCACTGAGCACCTTATTGACCTTTTATCTATCACCGACTGCTTTCAACCTAAAACATGTTTTATAGCCAGAGCTGTTTTTCCATGTGCATGTAGAGGAAAATAAATCATTCAAATAAAGTCTGTTTTTTTTTTTTTTTTCTTTCAGTAGTTTAATTAAATTGATTATTATTCTTCGAATCTGTGAATGTATAATTGCCTTTCAGAATTTTTGACACAAATTATAATACAGATAATCTGACTGTCATTACTTAGTAATTACCCAAAATTAATGTTCATACGTCAACCACCATGTTACCCCATTGATCAGCCACATTATATTTCATTGATGAAACCCTACTATTTTTTTTTTTACAAATACTAACAATGAAATATTAAATAGTAAACTTTTAAATATTTATTTAATTGCTGAATATTATTTTGATATTTAATTGTCAGTTAGGTATGAATAATAGTCATTTTACTACTAGCAATAATAAAAATAATGCTTCATTACTTATTTATTATATTTAGTAATTATATAATAATGATGAAATGAACATAATAACATTAACAATAATAACAAAAACAACAATAATAATAATACCTATTCTTAGTATTATTATTTTCACAAATATTATGTAACTACTAAATATTAAATTAGCAATTAATCATCTATTATTATTATTATGCATTTACTAAATATTAAAGTAGTAATTAATTGTCAATTATTATTATTATTATTTTCACAATTACTATGTAATTACTAAATAATAAATTAGCAATTAATCTATTATTATTATTATTATTATTATTATTATTATGTAATTACTAAATATTAAAGTAGTAATTAATTGTCTATTACTATTATTATTTTCAGAATGATTATGTAATTACTAAATATTAAATTAGTAATTAATTGTCTATTATTATTATTATTATTATCACAATTATTATGTAATTACTAAATATTAAAGTAGTAATTAATCGTCAATTATTATTATTATTATTTTCACAATTATTATGTAATTACTAAATATTAAATTAGCAATTAATCGTCTGTTATTATTACTATGTAATTACTAAATATTAAAGTAGTAATTATTCGTCAATTATTATTATTATTATTATTATTATTATTATTATCATTATTTTCACAATTATTATGTAATTACTAAATATTAAATTAGCAATTAATCGTCTATTATTATTATTATGTAATTACTAAATATTAAAGTAGTAATTAATCGTCAATTATTATTATTATTTTCACAATTATTATGTAATTACTATATATTAAATTAGCAATTAATCGTCTATTATTATTATTATGTAATTACTAAACATTAAAGTAGTAATTAATTGTCAATTATTATTATTATTTTCACAATTATTATGTAATTACTAAATATTAAATTAGTAATTAATTGTCTATTATTATTATTATCACAATTATTATATGATTACTAAATATTAAAGTAGTAATAAATCGTCAATTATTATTATTATTATTTTCACAATTATTATGTAATTACTAAATATTAAATTAGTAATTAATCGCCTATTATTTTTATTATGTAATTACTAAATATTAAAGTAGTAATTAATCGTCAATTATTATTATTATTATTATTATTATTTTCACAATTATTATGTAATTACAAAATATTAAATTAGCAATTAATCGTCTATTATTATTATTATTATGTAATTACTAAATATTAAAGTAGTAATTAATAGTCAATTATTATTATTATTTTCACAATTATTATGTAATTACTAAATATTAAAGTAGTAATAAATCGTCAATTAGTATTATTATTATAAAGGATTTATATAGCGCAGACAATGTACGCAGCGCTTGAGGGTAGACCGTGCAATTACAATACAGTAGGAATCAGAGAGCCCTTCTCAGTAGAGCTTACTGTTATTATAATTATTACTATTATTACTGTTAATAAACTTTTAAAGTAAAACTAAAGGCAAAACTTTTTTTTTTTCCATTTTGGAGAGAGTAAGAGACTGATGGGTAATAACTCGTCAGTTCTTTTTTTACTATCTGTTACCATTGGGGAGATTTCCCTTCACTTCCTGTCAAATAGCCAAACAGGAAATGAGAGGAAATCCCTGAACTCTTTTCTCTATTGGAAGATTTCTCTGTTCCTGTTCTGGTGTCAACCCAAAATTTTGGATTTTCTTTTGCTTTTATTTTTAATGTTAATGGTAAAAAAAAGGAAAAAAAATGAGAGGGTGAATCTCCCTAGCAGGGGCACAGACAGCAATAAAAACCTGACAGGGGTTCTAATCTCTCTCCACGTTTGCCTTAAGTTACACTTTAAATATTAAGTGAATTAGTAAATATTAAATTAGTAATTAATCATCAAATTATTATTTATTATGATGATGATGATGATTATATTCTTCTTCTTCTTCTTCTTCTTCTTCTTAATAATAATAATAATAATAATAATATTTCATTATCAGTTTTTATTTAATTACTAAATATTAAACCATGAAATATTAAACGTTAAACATTATAGATATTACCAAATCACAAACAGCACTTTCCTCACATTGACAGCCTAAATCAAATACCGACATAACTAGACAGAAGCAATGCATTGGGGTTGATTTCCTATAACTGGAGAGTGCAAAATCTGGTGCAGCTGTGCATGGGAGCCAATCAGCTTCTAATTTTAGCTTATTCATTTAAGCTTTGACAATTAAAAAATGAAAGCTAATTGGTTTCTATGCAGAGCAGCACCGGATTTTGCACTCTCCAGTTTTAATAAATCAACCCCATAGTGTTCTCCTAAAGTCGACCTTGGACCTCAGTGACAAAGTCCCGTAATTCAAGGCTCCCCCTTCCTAAAACCCTGGATGGAAGTGTTGTGATAGACTCACCCGGGACAGAGGCTTTTGGAGGGGACTTTGCCTACTGACTATGGGCCCTGGCATTTGAGGGAGCTACAAGCATTTGGGAGGATGTTCTGTTATGTAATGCAAAAGGGCATTATTAAGGAGGCCATGATGGTTTCTGCCGGCTTGGGACTCATAGCGGATGTTGATGTCACCAGCAAGCCACCTGTCTGGGGCCCCTGCCATAATGTGTTGTAAGTAAGTCTAATGTGCTGCCTAAGGGTCTTTCACCCATTGTTGTTTGTGCTAATTAACTCTGCTATTGTCTGAAGGTGTTCTGTGTTTATACTTATGATAATGTGTATTGTAGTTTGTGAGCTAGGAGACGGCAAGTCTGACCTGGAAGGTCAGACCTCCGAGTCATCTAGGGGGTTAATTTACGTCATGTTTATAATAGATGTCTGTTGTTGTAAATGTATTCCTGTGTGCAGTTCGTACTGTTAGGGTAATCTGATCAGAAGGGGGGAATGTCCTTCTCAAGTGTATAAAAGCCTGTATACTTGTTCAAATAAAGAGTTCTTATTCTGGTTTACTCCAGAACTGGTGTTGCCTAGTTCTTGGGGTAACTATAGCCAGATCCACTGGTCTCGTGTTCCAGAGCTTAGTAAGCAATATACCTTGCTTCTGCAGTGACTAGGTGAGGGTGGCATCTTCTTTCTTCTGGCCAGATCTCAGAGCAGTAGCCCAAATCTGGCAAGAAGATAGTCCTGCCCTGGGCTGCTCCATCTTCCTGTGGATTAGGACTACTCCCCATTCCGAGGTAGTCTTGGACGACATCACCCCTGCACTATTGAAGTCATGGACAGGTGAGTCAATTATCTATTGTCCTTTCCCAATGGGTTCTTTTTTTTGCAATTTTGTTCAGTGTTTAAGGAAGGGGGGGGGGGGACACATTGAATAAGCCAACCTTGCCAGAAAGACAAGGTCCACTTTAAAGTATTTGCACAGACCAACGTTTTTTTTTCTTTTGGTCTTGTATAAACTGGGCAAAGGGTGATGAGAGATTCACCCCTGATGGCCATTGTCACCAAGACACAAAACGAGGGGAAATCCAACATATTTGAGGTGTCGCCAAAGCAAGAGTAGAAGGTAAGCCATCCAATGGAGACAAATGTTCTGGTGACAACCCTCTTTGATGGGAATTCCCATCACATTACGGGGGTTTTCTTTTACTTACTGTTGCCTCTCCAGGACAGGAAGTGTCTTCTTAAGCAAAAAATCTAATATATATATATATATATATTATACTTACTTATTGGGGCTGACAGAAGGATCAACAGCACTTAGCAGGAGACCATGAATCCGACACTCCAGGAAGTGTCCACTGCAAAAAAAGGAAGGGTACACGTCATCAAAGCTTAACAGGTTTATTGATGATGGGCAACACACTGTACCTCCCATCCTAGGTCCACCCCTCTATGACTAAGCCTGCAAGGGTGAAAAGCGTTAGAGGGCGGACCTAGGGTGGAAGGTATGGTGTGGTCCACCAATTAAGTTTTCAAGCTTAGATGATGTCATTGAAGTGAGGCCCCTTCACTGAGTGGAATGTGGACAGCCTCCTCAGGCTGGGGCGCCCAGTTGCCGGTGGAGCAGAAAACGATCAGGGCAGCTTGATGCCGTGAACCTTCAGCTTGCACCCCAGGGAAGCTCTTGAAGAGAGAGAAGATCAGTCAGTGGGAAAAGGTAAATGCACTACATCTCCTCTGTACATCCTTCCTTAGTAATTATTCGTTTTGCAACTGGGCCATTGGGAGCAAACCTTAAGCCGAAATATGACTTCATGTCTGAATGTGCCCCATACTGCTGACTAATATAATATAATATAAGACTCAATGATAATTGATGTAAGCCTTCACCCCGAGGGAATATTCATGGAAATGGATCCTTTCTATTCCTTGCCAGCTCAACAAATGTATCCCAGGGCAATACATAAACTCTGTTACAAAATAACAAATTAAAAGCACACTAGACGGCACAGATCATCCCGTTGATTAATAAAAAAAAAAAATAAGCAAAAAAATAAAATAAAAATTGCACTTGCATAATGCATTAACTTAACAGATCTCATCGCCTATGGCAATAAATCCAAAAAGCACTTGTCACACAGTGCCTCATACATCTGAAACACACAGACTACCCCACATACGCACATACGTCTATATTACACACATATATATATATATATATATATGTATATACACAGTGCCTTGAAAAAGTATTCACACCCCTTGACATTTTCCACATTTTGTCATGTTACAACCAAAAACGTAAATGTATTTTTTTGGGATTTTATGTGATAGACCAACACAAAGTGTCACATAATTGTGAAGTGGAAGGAAAATTATCAATGGTTTTTAACATTTTTTACAAATAAATATGTGAAAAGTGTGGGGGGCATTTGTATTCAGCCCCCTTTACTCTGATACCCCTAACTAAAATCTAGTAGAACCAGTTGCCTTCATAAGTCATCTAATATAGTAAATAGAGTCCACCTGTGCGTAATGTGATCTCAGTATAAAGACAGCTGTTCTGTGAAGCCCTCACAGATTTGTTAGAGAACCTTAGTGAACAAACAGCATCCTGAAGGCCAAGGAACACACCAGACAGGTCAGGGATAAAGTTGTGGAGAAGTATAAAGCAGGGTTAGGTTATAAAAAAAATCTCCCAAGCTTTGAACATCTCATGGAGCTCTGTTCAATCCATCATCGGAAAATGGAAAGAGTATGGCACAACGGCAAACCTACCAAGACATGGCCGTCCACCTAAACTGACCGGCCGGGCAAGGAGAGCATTCATCAGAGAAGAGCCAAGAGGTCCATGGTAACTCTGAGGAGCTGCAGAGATCCACAGCTCAGGTGGGAGAATCTGTCCACAGGACAACTATTAGTTGAGTTCTCCACAAATCTGCCCTTTATGGAAGAGTGACAAGAAGAAAGACATTGGTGAAAGAAAGTCATAAGAAGTCCTGTTTGCAGTTTGTGAGAAGCCATGTGGGGGACACAGCAAACATGTGGAAGAAGGTGCTCTGGTCAGATGAGACCAAAATTGAACTCTTTGGCCTAAAGGAAAAACGCTATGTGTGGGGAAAACTAACACTACACATCACCCTGAACACACCATCCCAACTGTGAAACATGGTGGTGGCAGCATCATGTGGTGGGGTTGCTTTTCTTCAGCAGGGACAGGGAAGCTGGTCAGAGTTGATGGGAAGATGGATGGAGCCAAATACAGGACAATCTTAGAAGAAAACCCAGTAAAGTCTACAAAAGACTTGAGACCGGGGCAGAGGTTCACCTTCCAGCAGGACAACGACCCGAAACATCCAGCCAGAGCTACAATGGAATGGTTTAGATCAAAGCATATTCATGTGTTAGAATGGCCCAGTCACAGTCCAGACCTAAATCCCATTGAGAATCTGTGGCAAGACTTGAAAATTGCTATTCACAGACGCTCTCCATCCAATCTGACAGAGCTTGAGATATTTTGCAAAGAAGAATGGGCAGAAATGTCCTCTCTAGATGTGCAAAGCTGGTAGAGACATCCCCAAAAAGACTTGTAGAGAAAGGGGGTTCTACAAAGTATTGACTCTGGGGGGCGCCATACAAATGCCCCCCCACACTTTTCACATATTTATTTGTAAAAAATGTTTAAAACCATTTATCATTTTCCTTCCACTTCACAATTATGTGCTACTTTGTATTGGTCTATCACATAAAATCCCAATAAAATACATTTACGTTTTTGGTTGTAATATGACAAAATGTGGGAAATCTGAAGGGGTATGAATAATTTTTCAAGACACTGTGTATATATATATATATATATATATATATATATATATATATACACATGTGAATATATATATATATATATATATATATATATATATATATATATATATATATATATACATGTGTATATATATATATATATACATACATGTGTATATATATATATATATATATATATATGTGCGTGTGTGTATATATATATATATACATGTGTATATATATATATATATATATATATATATTGTATATATATATATTGTATATACAGTGTTTATAATTATATATATTTAAATTGAGAAAAAAAGAAGGTGTAACAACATGAATAAATATATACACATTTCATATTCGTTTTCAACACCATTAAAAATCATTAGTACAAAAAAGGTAATACTCATTTTAATATTACTAATAATAATTTGAATAATAGTAATAATAATATAATATATTTATACACGGAGAAAAAGAGAGATTTGAAACTATCTTATAGACCGCCAGGAAATATCACTCTCCCAAATATTACACCAATTTCAAAAAGACAGATTTCAGCTGACAATTTAGGAGATAAACATGAACACATACATTCTGAAGACATTGCTGGCCAGCTGGTTGCCTTTACATTATGGGGAATCCATATAATGTACTGTAAGTATGTTAAACACAATTTGTCCACTTCCAATACAGGATCAGTAAGCAAGCTGAATATGCAATGAATATATCAATTATTAACAATTCATAAGGAGGATACAGTCCTTGGGCTATTTTTTTTTTTTTTTTTTTTAATTGTTAATCAACATTAGATATTTGTTCGAAAGATTACAATATAATGTGGTGATGGAAATGTTCTAAAAGTGTGCAAAAAGCAATTTATATTCAAATGTTGTGATTTTATAATGACAACATCTATTTAATCAATTCTACAATCTTATGTATATGTGTAGATGTAACCCCTAATTTGGCCAAGGACTATCGGACATAAATTATTGTTAGGGTGGTCCTGCAGAATGAAAGGTTCATAGCAATAAGGGATTGGCAAAAAAAAAAAATTTGGGTAAAATTTCACCATGTTAGTGGTGGTAATCGCTAGACAGGTGAATGTGTCCCTCCTATACTCACATTATAGAGAAGGTGTACATTATGACGGGGAACCAAGAGTTACTGGAGTGACAGTTGCAGTGCCAGTGTACATGGTGTACGTTCATTTCTAAGAGTAGAGGCCCACCTTAATGTTGAGTAGTCCCTCATGGCAGCATCAGCCTTGTCCTGGAAAATTGATGAAGACGGCACAGGTAAAGGTACCCCATGTGTATGGTAGCGCTTATATGCACCCATTGTGTGTGTGCGGCCGAATTGAGGGGGGATGATCTGGCAGGAGATCATTGGACCGGTACGGTAACAGCTTCCTGGTGGGCTTTGCTCACGTGGGTTCTAACTAGGATGCCTGACCTCATCCCTACTCTCAAGTTCTCATTTCAGTTACTAACTGGTAATAAGCAATCCAGCTTACCTAAAAAAACATTCATGCCAGTAACTTCAGGGAGCCAGAGCCTCGACACATATAGATTGGCTTTCAAGAAGTTGGCCTTCAAGGGAGGATATTTCTTTTAGAGCTATAATTTCTACATAGGAAGCAAGCATCCAAAAGGTAACTACCAAAGTTTTGGGTTGATCCATAAGTTAAGCCAGTTCCCATAGGCCTCCTTTTTTTCCAATTCTTTATTTAACAATATAGAGGTCGCAATCCATATAGATGACAGGAATAAGCTTCTAGAAGGTTCACAAATAAACAGGAATACACCTTACACCGGCCCAGGAAAGGCATTCATGTCGTTCAGAAGAAAGTTTCCATCCCGATAATTGAGCTCCGAGGGGCGGAGCGAAACGCACTGGGGCGTGGCCTGGTTGGAGCCCAGGCTGAGGTTGCTACACACCACAGGTTGATGGGATCATTCTGATGTGCGGCTACAAGGAAATTGTCCTCTATAATAGGATTCTAGAAGGTAAACAGATCAACAAGAATAGACCTAACATTGGCCCAGGTAAGGCATTTACGTAGTTCAGAGGAAAATTTACATCCCCATGATTAAGCTCTGAGGGGCAGAGTGAAACCCATTGGGGATGTGGCCTGGCTGGAGCCCAGTAAGAGGTTGCCCTAGACCATCACTAGTCGATCTGCTTTGATGTGCGGCTACAGGGACATCCACTTCAACACACATTGACGACTGGAGGCAGGAAAAGCTCCTTCACCAGCCAGCACTCACAACAGTGGACTGAGGACTAATACCCCTTCCTAAGCCCGAGCGGCTCACACACAAGGTTTCTTTGGTTCTTAGAGGAAAGTGTAGACACGGAGCCGGAAACTCAAGTGTTCATGAGTAATGTAGTGGACTGGAACGTGGAAAACGAGTAGCGCCTGGTAACCTCCGCTTTTTCAGTAGAGTAAAAAGAGGGGAAAAAAAAAACGTAAAAGCGTAAAAGAGCGTAAAAGAACAAAAAAAGTATTGGTTGGGGGAGGGGGGAGGTTTGGAAATGGGGAATTGGGGTTAGGAAGAAGGAAGGGGTTCCCAGATCCCAAGTCTCCAGGCTGGGCCGGGATAAGGGGTGGGCGGGAGGGGCGACTGCCTGGGCACTGTGGTATCATGTGAGGTGAGAGAGGGGGGGCACCACAAGGCGGTTGGGGGAAGGGGATTTGTGTTGGGAGGGGGAATTTGGGGGGCAGCAGGGAATATGAATTGCTTTAGGAGGGAAAATTTGGGGAGGTGTGCTAGGAGTGGTGATTTGAGGGGATTTGTGTTGGGATGGGGAAAGAAGATTTGTTCTAGGAGGGGAATTTTTGGGGGTAGGGGAGAGGGGATTTGGTATGGTAGGGGAGAGGGGATTTGTGCTAGAAGGGGATTTTTTTTGGGGGGGGGTATTTGTGCTAGGAGGGGAAATTTGGGGGAGATGGGGGGCAAAGATTCCTGCTGGGAAGGGGATTTCAGTAGGACTGTCAGGGCTCAGCTCAGCCCTTCCTTCTCAGAGCTGGCCGCTCAGCTGTCGGCTAATTGCCAGCTCCTATCTCTCCACAGTTACTCAGCTGTTGATGATATCCTGCTCGTCAGTCCTGCCTACTTATGCCGTCCAGCCCAAAGGATCTCTGCCTTCGCCTTGGTCAACATCACAGAGCCTATCTCCTGCGTTCCTGTTTAAAGACTTGCTTTGCTGACATCCCTCCTGGCTCCAGATCCTGCTTGCTGTTCCACTACATTGATCCCTGACTTCTGGCTTGGCTGACTATCCGTTCCGCTTACTGAACTTTGGCTATGTTTTGACTACGTTTGTTCTTTTTACTTTTATTATTAAACAAGTGTGATTTAACTGTACTTCTGTCTCGGACTGATTTCATGGTTTCTGACAAGGATATGAATTTGTATTGGGTGGAGGGGGAATTTATGCTGACACATAATGCTCATACATCTTGGGGAGGGGTGCATTTTGGCATGTTCGCCCTGGGTTCTAGATAACCTTGTCCCCGGACTGCCTCCAGGTCTCCCACTGTCTGGCATCCTTGCCCGCCTAACTAGCGGTCTTAAAATTAAGCAAAGAGGTGTAAGCTGAGGAGTAAACAAATTTGTGCCATTAGAACCACCCATGGGCCCCCTTTTAATACATTTGTCTCTATGCTTTTATATCTCCCCCAATGTCTTTATATCAGAAGGTTAAGCTTCTGGCACCGGTCTCCTTCTGTGCGTTCAGATTGACTTTCAGTCTTCTTGAGATCAGCGATTTTGTATCAGCGGCGTGATAACCTTGCAGTGTTTTTAATAAAGGTCTGTGACCGCATTGTTTGTTTATTTTTAGGGCCCTAACAGGGCTCAGGACTTTTCAACCACAGTCATCTATCCACTTATTATTAATACAAGCAAAAGCTCGGAATGGACCTTGAGATTTATGACTGGCAGTTCTCAGTGGCTTTTTAGATGCTTCCTGAATAAAATATAAGTGGTGTCTTTTGAACACTTTGTTTCAATTAGGCCCTTAATCAATATGGACTCTCAGTTCCAATTAGGAGACTTTGCGATGGAACACAGGATGCCAAACAACATTAACAGTTGCTATGTCGTGGTAGAAAAGGTCTCAAACATTGAAAAAAAATTCTACATCTTAACTTCTCCACCAATGGGCCGTCGCCTCCCTCTTTCCAGACCTCCAGCTAACTTCCGTTCCCCTAACCTCCCACAAAGCTTCCCAGCCCCCATAGTGCTACTCAAAGTGGTCCATAGTACCCATCAACCTCTCACACTGCTCCCAGGCCACCTAAGAGCCCTCAGTTCCCACAGTGCCTCCCAACCTTCCAAAATGTCCCTCAGCCCCCCTCAAGTGCCCCATAGCTTGCTGCAGATCTTTCAGAACCCATAGGGCACCCAGAAGTGTCCCACAGTGCCCTCCAATCTTCCACATGGCCCCTATAAAAAAAAAAGCCTTCCCCTGCCAACCCCCCCATCAGAAACCTCCATCATCCACAATTGCCACCAGCTCCCTCCAGAAACCTCATTCCCCACAGGGCCACCAAGTCTTCTGCAGAGTCCTCTAACCCCCTTCAGAACCTTCATCCCCCCACAGTGATACGCAGCTCCACTGGGCCATGGCCCACTGCTGGGCTCTGGCCTCCCTTTTCCCAGACCTTTGGCTAGATGCTGATCCACTAACCTCCCACAGAGCCACTCATAAAGGTCCACAGTGCCCGTCAACCGCTCACACTGCTCCCAGACCCCCTAAGAGCCCTTAGTTCCCACAGTGCCTCCCAACCTTCCAAAATGCCCCTCAGCACCCTGAAGTGCCCCGTAGCTTGCTGCAGATCCTCCAGCACCCCGCAGTCTCCCACATTACCCCTACCCCCCGCAGTGCCCTCCAATCTTCCACATGGCCCCTGTAAAAAACCTCAGCCTCCTTGAGAGACCATCCAACCCCCTCCAGAGACTTCCATCCTCCAAAACTGCCCCACTCCCTTCAGAAACCGCATCCCCCGTGGTAGCCACCAAGTCTACTGCAGAGTCCTCAAACCCTTTAAGAACCTTCATCCCCCCACAGTGACTTGCAGCTACACTGGGCCATGGCCCACTGCTGGGCTGTGGCCTCCCTCCTCTCAGGCCTCCAACTAGCTGCTGATTCCTTAACCACCACAGTGAATCCCAGCTCTCATAGGTCCGCAGTGCCCCAACAGTGTTTCATATTGCCCCAAAGTCCCTGCAGTATCCTCCATTCTCCCATGATGCCCCTTCAAAACTCTCAGCCTCCTCAGGGAGACCCCCATCCTCTGCAGTTGCCCCTAGCTCCCTCCAGAAACCTCATCCCCCACAGGGCCACCAGGTCTGTTGCAAAGTCCCCAAACCCCCCAGAACATTCACCCCCCCTGCTGATACGCTAACCTTCTACAGTGCCTCCCAGCTTCCATAGTGCCACCCAACCTCCCTTAGTAGCCAATAGTGCCCCTCAAACTCTCTCAGCGCCGGTACGGGAGCTAGTCAGCACGAGTGACCCCATAGCAAGCTCCAATGTAAGTAGGGCCAGATTTAGACCTTGGGGGACCCGGGGCTCTTCAGGTTCAGGGGGCACCTTATACACAGAGTTGGTTTACATTCTCAAAGACAATTGCACATTTTAACAATGCATGACACAACATCATTCTGAGGTCACGCATGCACACACAGGGAGTAATAGCGCTCTATGTTTCGTTAACTTGAGCCACCAAATTTTTTTTTTTTTTTTAAAGATACAATATACCAGTCCAGAGTAAAAACTTTTACAAATGACGGCTAGGAAAATATCACTTTCCAAGGTACATTAAATAAAATAAAGTATTTTTTTTAAAATAAATTTTATATTAGTTTATTATTATTTATTGTTTATATATATATATATATATATATATATATATATATATAATATTGTTTTATATCATTTTTGTATAGAGGGGGCCCCTTCTGTCAGGGGGGCCCAGGGCAGTTGTCCCTTTTGCCCCCTTTTAAATCCAGCACTGAATGTAAGAGGAATTTCTGATGTAAGGGAGGACTTTGATGGGGACCCGGATGTAACGGGCTTTGAATAATAATTTGCTATCATGACATCACTTCCGGTTCCAGCCACAAGGCCTTTTTTTTTTTTTTTAAGCAAAATATAAAAAAAAAAAATTTGGGGGGGATTTTTTGCTTTTAAGGGTGGGGGAGAGATTTACCTTGGGTCTTTTATCTGGGATGTTTACCTTCTTTGCGCTAGTGATAAAAAAAAAAAATAATTCCAACTGACTTCTGCCCACCGTATAGATAAATGACGTCATATGATGTCACCCAGTCTCACTGCGATCCCGTGCCTGTGGAAGCGAGCAGCGAGGCGATCGCAAGCACGCTGTGTCCCTGGGACATGGTATGACCCCGATCTCAAGAAAGAGCCAATGACGCAACACTTTACCCATGTAATCAACTGCATCCAATCATCAGTGATGCCAATCTGTACCCATCAGCGATGCATGTCAGTGCTGCGTTTCAGTGTCCATCAGTGCTTGCTCATCAGTGCCGCCCATCAGTGCTGCCCATCAGTGCCACTTATCCGTGCCACCTATCAATGTCCATAAGTGCCGCCTATCAGTGCCCATTAGTGCCACCTATCAGTGCCCATCAGTGCCACCTATCAGTGCCTATTAGTGCTGCCTATCCATGCTGCATATCAGTGCCGCCTATTAGTGCCCATCAGTGCTGCATATTATTGCCTCCTCATCAGTGCCACCTCATCAGTGCCCTTCAGTGCCACCTCATCAGTGCCCTTCAGTGCCGTCTCATCAGTGCCCTTCAGTGCTGTCTCATCAGTGCCCTTCATTTCAGCCTCATCAGTGCCCTTTAGTGCCGTCTCATCAGTGCCCTTCAGTGCCGTCTCATCGGTGCCCTTAAGTGCCGTCTCATCAGTGCCCTTCAGTGCTGTCTCATCAGTGCCCTTCATTGCAGCCTCATCAGTGCCCTTTAGTGCCGTCTCATCAGTGCCCTTCAGTGCCGTCTCATCAGTGCCCTTCAGTGCTGTCTCATCAGTGCCCTTCAGTGCTGTCTCATCGGTGCCCTTCAGTGCCGTCTCATCAGTGCCCTTCAGTGCCGTCTCATCAGTGCCCTTCAGTGCTGCCTCATGAGTGCCCTTCAGTGCTGTCTCATCGGTGCCCTCCAGTGCCGTCTCATCATTGCCGTCTCATCAGTGCCCTTCAGTGCCGTCTCATCAGTGCCATCTCATCAGTGCCCTTCAGTGCCCTTCAGGGCTGTCTCATCAGTGCCATCTCATCAATGCCCTTCAGTGCCCTTTAGGGCTGTCTCATCAGTGCCCTTCAGTGCCGTCTCATCAGTGCACATCAGTGAAGGAGAAAAATTACTTATTTTAAAAAACCCAGCGGTGATTAAATACCACTAAAAGAAAGCTCTATTTGTGGAACATAAAAGATAAAAATGTCATGTGGGTACAGTGTCACATGACCGCGCAATTGTCTTTCAAAGTGTGACAGCGCTGAAAGCTGAAAACTGGCCTGGGCAGGAAGGGGGTAAAAGTGCCCGGTAGGCAAGTGCTTAAAGGACAATGTAAACATTAAAAAAAATATAATAAAATAAATGATAAAAAATTTTTTTAACGCGCCCCATCCACATCCAAGATGACGGCACCCAGCAGCAGTCTCCAGGAGGCTATTTCAGGTAAAAAAACACGCCTAAAACACACTAATTGTACTTATCATCTTATAGGAAGATTGCTGTTGAGATGAATGGACTGGTGACAGGGTTTCTTTATGTGATAAATAACACTTTAAAATAAAAGTTAGATAAAATGGAGAAACATTGCAAACATTTGCAGAATACATTAACATTATAGACATATAACACGGGATAGGAATGCAAGGAAAAAAAAAAAAACTGGTGAAAGGGTACTTATAAATAATGCAAAACGCCATCGTGCACAACCCCATTTGCTGACTTTTATGTTAATGGAATGTAAAGTGTTGATTAAAATTGATAATAAAATTGCGGCATTATCATGACCCGGAATATTTCCTAGAGGAAATGATGTCGAGGTCCCCAGGGTCACCTTGTAGAAAATGACATGTATATAATTCCCAGCTCACCTGGCGGCATCGCAATGAACTCCGCACCGCGTTTCGTCTTCTGTATTTTTGTTGAATATTAATTTAAAATCACTTGAAGACCAGACCTTTTTCTGACACTTGTTATTTACAAGTTTATATCAGTTATTTTTTGCTAGAAAATTATTTAGAACCCCCAAACCCCTTTGCTTGTACACCCCCAGTATGTTGATTGTATCTTCGTCTAGGTTAGGAATGAAGCTCTATAATGGCAGGCTGGGTTTGATGTTTTTTTTTTTGGGGGGGGGGGGGGGCTCAGGGTATCGGAAGCCATGAAGGTTTGAGTTTGAGTTAGTTAGTCCCCCCCCCTTTTTTTTTTGTTTGGTTTGTAGTTTTCTTATATCGTAGTTTTCGATATAAACATAATGTACTAGAGGTTAATAGTTGATGAAAAATTCATATACCAGGTATAATTTAGGCTATAGGACCCTATTCGATTCGATAATACATTTTCATTAGGGTGGTATATTAATTCACAGTTTGTATTAATCTAAAATGTTATTATTTCCTCATTTGATGACTCTTTTAACCGATATAACGTTGAGACAGAAAAAAAAGACCTTCAGGGTCGTCTTCTTGACTGACCTTATTTTATAGTCAATAACCTATTGAAGAGCCATTTTTTTGGTGGAAGAAATATTAAGCTTTGTTCCTTCTATTGGCTAAAATGTTAATATTTCCTCATCTGATGATCGTACTCTTTTAACCGATATAACGGTGAGACGAGAAAAAAAAAGACCTTCAAGGTCGTCTTCTTGGCTGACCTTATTTTATAGTCAATAACCTATTGAAGAGTCATTTTTTGGTGGAAGAAATGTTAAGAATTTTCCTTCTATTGGCTAAAATGTTAATATTTCCTCATTTGATGATTGTACTCTTTTAACCGATATAACGGTGAGACGAGAAAAAAAAAGACCTTCAAGGTCGTCTTCTTGGCTGACCTTATTTTATAGTCAATAACCTATTGAAGAGTCATTTTTTGGTGGAAGAAATGTTAAGAATTTTCCTTCTATTGGCTAAAATGTTAATATTTCCTCATCTGATGATCGTACTCTTTTAACCGATATAACGGTGAGACGAGAAAAAAAAAGACCTTCAAGGTCGTCTTCTTGGCTGACCTTATTTTATAGTCAATAACCTATTGAAGAGTCATTTTTTGGTGGAAGAAATGTTAAGAATTTTCCTTCTATTGGCTAAAATGTTAATATTTCCTCATTTGATGATTGTACTCTTTTAACCGATATAACGTTGAGACGTAAAAAAAAAAGACCTTCAGGGTCGTCTTCTTGGCTGACCTTATTTTATAGTCAATAACCTATTGAAGAGTCATTTTTTGGTGGAAGAAATGTTAAGAATTTTCCTTCTATTGGCTAAAATGTTAATATTTCCTCATTTGATAATTGTACTCTTTTAACCGATATAACGGTGAGGCAGAAAAAAAAAAAGACCTTCAGGGTCGTCTTCTTGGCTGACCTTATTTTATAGTCAATAACCTATTGAAGAGCCATTTTTTTGGTGGAAGAAATGTTGAGTTTTTTTTCTTCTATAGGCTAAAATGTTAATATTTCCTCATTTGATGATTTTACTCTTTTAACCGATATAACGTTGAGACTGAAAAAAAAGACCTTCAGGGTCGACTTCTTGGCTGACCTTATTTTATAGTCAATAACCTATTGAAGAGTCATTTTTTGGTGGAAGAAATGTTAAGAATTTTCCTTCTATTGGCTAAAATGTTAATATTTGCTCATTTGATGATTTTACTCTTTTAACCGATATAACGTTGAGACGGAAAAAAAAGACCTTCAGGGTCGTCTTCTTGGCTGACCTTATTTTATAGTCAATAACCTATTGAAGAGCCATTTTTTTGGTGGAAGAAATGTTGAGTTTTTTTTCTTCTATAGGCTAAAATGTTAATATTTCCTCATTTGATGATTTTACTCTTTTAACCGATATAACGTTGAGACGGAAAAAAAAGACCTTCAGGGTCGTCTTCTTGGCTGACCTTATTTTATAGTCAATAACCTGTTAAAGAGTCATTTTTTGGTGGAAGAAATGTTGAGATTTTTTCCTTCTATTGGCATTTTTTTTTTCCTTCTAAAGAACATTAAGTGCATGGAGATTTTACTGTCATCGTTAAATAGGAATTGGGCTTTCCAGATCTTCGGTTTGTGTGTCTCCTGGTAAATAAATAATGAGAAGACGTGGAGGCCAGCCAGTGACTTTCTGAGAGACTGAAGGGCGTGAGAAATGAAGGAAAAAAAATGTCTGGAAGACCATTCAACAGGTACCTGTGTGTATGAGAACCGCAGGATGGTGCCGCAATGACAAGTCCATGGTAAAACTAGCACGGCTATAAATCTTCCACAAGGGCATCTATAACATGCTTGTTGAAGAGCAGCAATTTTTTTTTCTATATGGTGAGGGTCATCCCAGCCAGTAATAATTTATGAATTCTGTATGATAGCTTATTTTTAGGGCCTCGGGAGGAATTCAATTATTGTTGGTGAACCAAAGCTTTTTTTAGAAAGGAAAAAAAAAAATCCAGATTTAAAGTGGACCTGTAATGTGGAAGATGTGAGCAAAAAGGCAAATTCGGGGGGGGGGGGGGAAGAGGACTGGTCACCTGCTGCTGATCTTCCTCCCGTTACTAACATACCATGTGGAGGACGCCATCTTGGTGGTGGAATCTGATGGCTGTAAAGATCTCCAGAAGGAATTGGTAGAGGTGTAGGATACTCAGCATGAAATAAACATGCCCTTCTGCATGGTAATGTCATGCCATGGGTGAGGGGGTCTGTTTATTGTTAGTGTCCCCCCCCACCCCCCTCATTTTACATTTCCAGACTAGGCCTTTTATGTCACTTTTTGTTTACATGTAACAATCAGTATTTTTTGCTAGCAAATTTTTTTAGAACCCCCAAACATTATATATACTTTTAAAGCATGGGTCCTAGAGCTAAGGTCTCCAAACTGCGGCCCTGGGGCTGGATCCAGCCCTTTGCTTGTGTTTAGGCATAATTCCTTCCACTGACACCAACAATGGGAAATAATTCCTTTCACTGCCACCAACAATGGGACATAATTCCTTCCGCTGACACAACAATGGGGAATAATTCCCTCCACTGACACCAACAATGGGACATAATTCCTTCCACTGACACCAACAATGGGGCATAATTCCTTCCACTGACACCAACAATGGGACATAAACCTTCCACTGACACCAACAATGGGGCATAATTCCTTCCACTGACACCAACAATGGGACATAATTCCTTCCACTGACACCAACAATGGGGCATAATTCCTTCCACTGACACCAACAATGGGACATAATTCCTTCCACTGACACCAACAATGGGGCATAATTCCTTCCACTGACACCAACAATGGGACATAAACCTTCCACTGACACCAACAATGGGGCATAATTCCTTCCACTGACACCAACAATGGGGCATAATTCCTTCCACTGACACCAACAATGGGGAATAATTCCTTCCACTGACACCAACAATGGGGCATAATTCCTTCTGCTGACACCAAGAATGGGGCATAATTCCTTCCGCTAACACCAACAATGGGGAATAATTCCTTCCGCTGACACCAACAATGGGGAATAATTCCTTCCGCTGACACAAACAATGGGGCATAATTCCTTCCGCTGACACCAAAAATGGGGCATAATTCCTTCCGCTGACACCAACAATGGGGCATAATTCCTTCCACTGACACCAACAATGGGGCATAATTCCTTCCACTGACACCAACAATGGGGTAGAATTCCTTTCACTGACACCAACAATGGGGCATAATTCCTTTCACTGACACCAACAATGGGGCATAATTCCTTCCACTGACACAAACAATGGGGCTTAATTCCTTCCACTGACACCAACAATGGGGCATAATTCCTTCCACTGACACAAACAATGGGGCTTAATTCCTTCCACTGACACCAACAATGGGGCATAATTCCTTCCACTGACACAAACAATGGGGCTTAATTCCTTCCACTGACACCAACTATTTCAGCCTCTAATACCAAAGATAGGGGGTTGTTTACATGAACTGGGAACAGTCCAGGCCCACCTAAAGTCTGAAGGATGCTAAACTGGCCCTTTCGTTAGAAAGGTTGAAGACCACTGCCCTAGAGAATAAATTGGAGGGTGTGGCAACTTTTTATGTCACACAGTATTTGCGCAGGGGGTTTTCAAATGCAATTTTTTTTTTTAAATACATTTTTTTGAATTTTAATGCAAGAAAACACAACACATAACCCAATTTTTGGGTAAAATATAAAAGATGATGTTACGTTGAGTAAATAGATACCAAACATGTCACGCTTTAAAATTGCGTATGGCCCGTGGAACGGTGACAAACGACTTAAATTTTACTCTCCATAGGCGACACTTTAAAAGCCTTAACAGGTTACCACTTTAGATTTAGAGAGGAGGTCTAGTACTAGAATTACTGCCTAAGATCTGATGTTCGTGGTGATACGGATATAGTGTGTGGGACGATCGCTGTTTGCATGCTTGCGGAACCGATGCACTTTCTTTTTTTTTTTTTTTTCTTTTGTAAAAGAAATCCAGCAGCTAGTTAATCACTAGGATTGCTTTTATAAGGGAGCGGACCGCCTGCTCTAAAAAAAAAATGCAGGCACCATCCCGGGAAAACCACCTGAAGTCAAGTGACGTACAGGCAATCCCTCATCCGGAAGTCGTTAAATCTTTAGATTCCAATAGTCTTCTTTGAAGGGAGATCCACAGGAGGTCTTCCTATAAAAAGGGTACAAAAAAGAAGGAATAACCATTATTTCAGCAATTATCACAGAGCACGCATAACCCTACCCCCACGCTCTTAAGGCAGGACATGAAGTATACCCCACCTTTGCCACATTTTCACCGCACCTATACTGCACCAGTACTAGACTTCTACCATACCCCACCACCACACCCTTACTGCATCTATACTGCATGCTGCTTTACTAAAACTACCAAAATAATACAAAAGGTAAAGAGATGTCATCTCTGACGAAACACGTAGGGTGGAGCCAGGTCCACACGCGTGCGCGGCTGAATGTCAGCTATTTTGGTTACTGGAGAAGAACCTGCCTTAGTTTCTGGCGTTTTTTATATGTTTTCTTGCAAGTTTTAATTATGTAAGTGCACTACTTTACAATAAATGAAGGTGTTTTACAATATGACACTATTTTGAGCCCTTACTTTACATATGTCATGGTCTGCTGAGAGCGAGTTGGAGCTTTTCTGATTGCTGGGGCGCATATCTCCATTGCTGCCAAGAGGTTGCTGTGTCGGTGTTTATTCCTTCCACGAGACCCATCTTCACTGTCTGATAGAGCCAATTTTGACCACCCTGAGTAAGGGGGTCACTGGCATTCCGGTAAGCCTCTGGTGTGGATCTTTCTTTGGGTGTCACCCTGGCTATTCCTGGATCCCTTTCCAAGCACACAAGAAGTGAATGAATGAATGAATGAGTGACTTGTATAGCGCTACCTATGGGAACTGAATCGCCTCAGGGCGCTTTTTGCCGCCGGTGTCCATCTGCAGTATAGCGCGGCCCTTTGCCCTGTGGGGTCCCGACACGCTTACAAACACATACAACATACACATATTTGGCCAATTTTTTTCGACAGGATCTAATTAACCTACCAGCATGTCTTTGGAGTTATTGAAGTTATGGGAATCCTTCTTTTGGGAATCTTTCTTTTTTTCTTATAGCCACCTTGGAGGTGTACCGATTAAAACATGTCACAAAGTATTTTTTTTTACATTTTTTTACATTGATACTTTATTGTTGCATATGTTGCACAATAATTAGTACTTTTTTAATAAAATATAGCATAACATATGCACTGCACGTTTGTTTTATTTTACTAAAACTCCCATTAAGTGCACCAACGCTACCTAAAGAGCCCCGATGATAGCTGGCAGAAGAACACAAGGACTGCCCCTCTCGTAAAACCATCCTGCAAGCCCCCTTTGTTACCTTCTCCCCTTCCCTTCATTTCTATGGACAGTGTACAGTTGGTCTAGGTCTAGCATAGTCCCCATTAATGCATTTTGGCAGTATAGTCTCTGTGTTCGGTAAATCAAGCTTTATTACTGCCCACTTCTGCACTTTAGGTGACTTTTTGATTTATTCCGACTGTCTCTTTCCAGTGCAGTAGGAGGGGTCGTGTTATCATTCTGCCTTTGTACACACATCGAATATTTGAGTTTTATAGAACCTTCTTGTCTGGCGCGTGTATAAACTCGTAATTCAATGATAACTCCTATAGCAGAAGTGTATCTATAATTAACCCGGCTTCACAGCACATTATAGTGAGGTCCTTGTGGCCTTCAAAGTCCATTGAAAGGTAATACCACCTCTAAGACAATGGTGATTCCGACAGAATAATTAACATGGAGGCGTACAGATTGCTTTTCAAAGTGTTCTGGCACAAGTCCCTGACCTGTATAAACATTTCTCCTATCTCTCACAATCCCACAATGCTGCTGCTGTGTAAATGCTCATGTGGTGTGACAGAGGGGCCATTTAAGGCAGGACTCTGATTGATGGGGAATCCGATGGGGAGTCTCACGTGTGAGGGGGGATTACCAAATAGGCAGAGTTGGCACTGGCCTATGGGCCCCACGCTGTTTAAGGGCATCCCCACCCCCACCCCCAGTGGCAACGGATCAAAAGAATATTGCTTTGATTTTGAAAGAAAATTACAATGATTTAATTTTTGCTAAACAAACAAAAACACGACCAAAAACTTTAAAAGAAAAAAACATTTCTTAATTTGTGTTCTAAAATTTAGCAAGTAAATACCGGTAATTTTTTTTTTTCACTGATGTGCGCTGATGAGGCTGCACTGATGGGAACTGATAGGCTGCACTGATGAGGCTGCACTGATGGGCTCTTATAAGGCGGCACTGATGGGCACTGAAAGGCTGCACTGATGGGCACTGATAGGCTGCACTGATGGGCTCTGATAAGGCGGCACTGAAAGGCTGCACTGATGGGCATTGAAAGTCTGCACTGATGGGAACTGATAGGCTGCACTGATGGGCTCTGATAAGGTGGCACTGGTGGGCACTGATAGGCTGCACTGATGGGCACTATTAAGGCAGCACTGATGGGCACTGATGAGGGTGCACTGTTGAGGCAGAACTGGTGGGCAATAAAAAGGTGGCATTGATGGACACTGATAAGCTGCACTCATGGGCACTGATGGGCACTGATAAGGCGGCACTGATGGACACTGATAGGCTACAATGATGGGCTCTGATAAGGTGGCACTGATGGGCACTGATAGGCCTCACTGATGGGCACTGATAAGCTGCACTGATGTGCACTGATAAGACAGCACTGATGGGCACTGATAAGGTGGCACTAGTGGACACTGATACGTAGCACTGATGGGCATTGATATGCTGCACTAAAAAGGCGGTACTGATGGGCACTGATAGGCTACACTGATGGGCACTGAAAGGCTGCACTGATGAGCACTGATGAGGGTGCACTGTTGAGGCAGAACTGGTGGGCACTGAAAAGCTGGCACTGATGGACACTGATAAGCTGCACTCATGGGCACTGATGGGCACTGATAAGGTGGCACTGATGGACACTGATAGGTAGCACTGATGGGCACTGATATGCTGCACTGAAAGGCGGCATTGATGGGCACTGAAAGGCGGCTCTGATGGGCACTGATAGGCTGCACTGATGGGCACTGATATGCTGCACTGAAAGGCGGCACTGATGGGCACTGATAGGCTGCACTGATGGGCACTGAAAGGCTGCAGTGATGGGCACTGATGAGGCTGCACTGAAGAGGTGGCACTGATGGACACTGATAAGCTACACTCATGGGCACTGATGAGGAGGCACTGATGGGCATTGATAAGGCAGGACTGATTTGCACTGATAGGTGGCACTCATGGGCACTGATATGCTGCACTGATGGACACTGATTGACACTGATGGGGCTGCACTGATTATTAGGGCACTGATGATTAGTGCCCTGACTATCAGTGTAAACGTGCCCTGTCACAGGATAGCTTTATTGGCTTTCCTTTCCTCACACAGTGACAGCGCTGAGGAAAGGAACTGCCAATAACTGGTATTTGTTTACATGGGATCAGCTGTGATTGGACACCGCCTGATCACATCGTAAAGGACTGCTGTGATTGGCCCTTTACTTGATCTGCGATTAGCTGTGTCCAAAAGAACCTCTATCTCCATCTAGCGGCCGATGTGCATTAGGGACTCTGATGTAAGGGGGCTTTGATGGAGACTGTAATGTAAGGGGTTTTTGATGTAAGGGGAGAATCCAATATAAAAAGGACTTTGATAAAGACTCTGATGGAGACTCTTCTGTAAGTGGCTTCTGTGTAAGAGGGCTCTTCTGTAAGGGGCTCTTCTGTAAGGGGCTCTTCTGTAAGGGGGCACTCTGGTGGGCTCAAGTTCATTGGAACTTCTTGGCTTTGATTTGCTGAAGTTTTTTTTTCCTGTTCTAAATCAGAGTTCTCCAAACTTTCTAAATAAAGAGCCTGTTCACTGTTCTTCAGACTTTTTTTTGGGGGGGGGGGGGCTGGACTGTGACCATTGGGAGTAGAAAAGGTTCCAGATGTCAGTGGGAAAAAAAACAATGCCCCATCTTTGGTGTCAGTGAGAGGATTGTGTCTTATCGTTGATGTAATTGGGAGGAATTGTGGCCTATCTATGGTGTAATTGGGAGGACTTGTGGCCTATCTATGGTGTGATTGGGAGGAATTGTGGCCTATCTATGGTGTGATTGGGAGGAATTGTGGTCTATCTATGGTGTGATTGGGAGGAATTGTGGTCTATCTATGGTGTGATTTGGAGGAATTGTGGTCTATCTATGGTGTGATTGGGAGGAGTTGTGGCCTATCAATGGTGTGATTAGGAGGAATTGTGGCCTATCTATGGTGTGATTGGGAGGAATTGTGGCCTATCATTGGTGTGATTAGGAGGAATTGTGGCCTATCTATGGTGTGATTGGGAGGAGTTGTGGCCTATCATTGGTGTGATTAGGAGGAATTGTGGCCTATCTATGGTGTGATTGGGAGGAATTGTGGCCTATCATTGGTGTGATTAGGAGGAATTGTGGCCTATCTATGGTGTGATTGGGAGGAGTTGTGGCCTATCTATGGTGTGATTGGGAGGAGTTGTGGCCTATCTATGGTGTGATTGGGAGGAGTTGTGGCCTATCATTGGTGTGATTAGGAGGAATTGTGGCCTATCTATGGTGTGATTGGGAGGAATTGTGGCCTATCATTGGTGTGATTAGGAGGAATTGTGGCCTATCTATGGTGTAATTGGGAGGAATTGTGGCCTATCTATGGTGTAATTGGGAGGAATTGTGGCCTATCTATGGTGTGAATGGGAGGAGTTGTGGCCTATCATTGGTGTAATTAGGAGGAATTGTGGCCTATCTATGGTGTCATTGGGAGGAGTTGTGGCCTATCATTGGTGTGAATGGGAGGAGTTGTGGCCTATCATTGGTGTGATTGGGAGGAGTTGTGGCCTATCATTGGTGTGATTAGGAGGAATTTCGGTCTATCAAAGGTGTGATTGGAAGGAGTTGTGGCCTATTGTTGGTGTCCCTGGGAGGAATTGTGCCCCATCATTGATGTAATTGGGAGGAATTGTGGCCTATCGTTGATGTCATTGGGAGGAATTGTGCCCTGTGGGGTCATGGGAAAGGGGGGATTATTCCCCTTTGTTGGTATCAGTGGATGAAACAATACCCCAAGGGCCTTATAAAACCATCCAGACTGCAGTTTGGAGACCACTGCTCTGAACCATTTCATGCTGATTACAAAAAACTCCAAGCAAAATGTATTCATTCCTCTTAATTTGATGCGTTCATTTAAAAAAAAAACATGTTTTGACCCATGAATATTTGTAAAAATATACGACACAATATTTGTGTGCTCCAGACTCAACACACATGTAGAAGGTTGGCAGATCTGCATTCAAATGGAAGGCAGCCTCAAGGCAGTTCTCACATCCAATTTACACTTCCAGCCTCACATCTGTGTGTTCTATAAATGTTATAACTGTTCAAATGTAATGTACAGATTGCAATTTTGGCAGATTTGGACATATCAATCTGGAACAGTAATTTGGTTTAAAATGTTTATATTTCTATTATTATTTTATATATTAGTTTATCATATTATTAGTATATGTTATATTATTTTTAATTATTATTTTTACTAGTATTTTTACTATTATTATTATTATTATTAATAATAATAATAATAATAATAATAATAATAATAATAATATTAATAATAATAATAATAATAATAATAATAATAATAATACATATTATTTTTCATATAAATATTAAAAAATAATAAAAAAAATACAATATATATATATATATATATACACAGGTATATGTATAAACTATTATTTTTTCATATATTTAATATTATTAATATTGTTATTAAATTTTACTTTTAATTTTCTATGGGAACAGGTGAGACTTCATAAATTTACAATTCTTCAGTAACGCCTCCCATTCTCCGTGAAGAGTGGTATTCCTCACATTTCTGGTTGGATATGTAAAAGCAGATTTAACGTGCGTACAATGTGCGCACAATGACTGAATACCGATCGCTGCATAAATACAGTCATTACCGCAGAATAATCGGTGTATGACCGTGTAATTGTTCGGTGCTGTACCAGGTGGTCAGCTTGAAGCTATTGCGAACTTAGTATTAATAAAAGGAGACCATGTGTGAAATAATTTTTTGGTTAGTTTCTCTTTGTTCAAGGTGATTTCCTGCCAATGCGTTGGGAAAACAAATGAGACTAGGTCCACCATTGTTGAAAAAAAGTGTGGGGGGGTGGTCTTGGCCACCAGAGACGTTTTTTTGGTTGCTGCCCAGATGCACATTATTCTGCCAGCTCCCCCCTCAAGCCAGTCTTTCCTTAACCCTTTCACCACAGAGGAACCCCTGAAATAGTTTTCAGGTTCCAAGGATCCCCTAATATAATTACCATACATACAGATCAAGGGTGAGCAGTGCCCAGGCAAAGTCATCCAGTGCCCAAAGCGAAGATGCCAAGCTGTGTCCCCTCCGTGGTTTATTGCGCACGAGCCAATGTTTTTCCATAATAATGGCTTTTCACCCACAGCTGTGTCCAGTACCCATCCTCATCCCAGCCATGGTGGGTGGTCAGTAGTAGGAAGAACACTCTAGCAATGGTCTCCAAGTTGTGGCCCAAGTTTGCTTTTATCAAGTCCTTGGGGCATTATTTCCCCCACTGTCAGTAACAGTGGGGCAAAGTTCTTGCCACTGACACCAACAAAGGGGCACTATGCCTACCATTGAAACCAATGATGGGGCACTATTCCCCCCCACTGATACCAATATTGAGGCACTATTATTTCCAGTAGCACCAATGATGAAACACTATTCCTCCCAATGAAAGCAATGATGTGGCACTATTCCTTCCACTGACACCAATGATGAAGAATAGATGCTCCGACGTTGGTGCCAGTGGGAAAAAATATGTGGATTGCTTTGAAGTGCTCTAGGGTCTGGGGGGATAGATGGCTCTAGATGGGTCTGGGTGTCACTGTGGGGAAATAGGACTCTGGGAGGATTTAGCTGACTCTACAACAAAATTGGTGGCCTGGGACTTGGGAGCTTCAGGGTTCTGGAGAGGGCTAGTGACAACTGTGGGGGACAGGGTCTCTGTAGGGAGCTAGGGATCTCTCCGGGGTAGGGGTAGATTGTGGGAGATTGGAATGTGAGAGTTTGGAAGGCACTGTGGGGGTTGGCTGGCACTGTGGGGGATTGTGGGGGAGGGGGGTGAGCTTTGCGGTAGGCTCTGAGGCACTGTTGGAAGTTGAGGAGCACTGCCGGCCACTGTGGGACGTTGGAGGATCTGCAGATGTCTGGGGGCTGTCAGGGGGATGGTTTGCAGTAGGAACTGAATGCAGCAGATATTCTACCCCCCTCCCCCTTCCCCCACCTACTTCCTATCAGTACAGGTGCCTGATGGGAAGGGAAATGTCTTCCTCTCCCTGGCCACAATCTCATTAACCTGAAGCTCATCCCTACTACTCACCAAGCTATGAACCAGTATTATATGGTCACCCTATAACAGGATGTGGCTAAATAAGGTCCTTCATGGTAAGTCCTTCATGGTAGGTCCTTCAGGTATTATGTCAACGAACACTTCATATTTAAAAAATATTGAAAAAGACTTTTGAATTGACATTAAAGTTTATGTGATTTTAGTGCAGGGTTTCCCAACCAGGGTGCCGTCTGGGTTCCCCAGGGGTGCCTTGAGCACAAGACCCAGTTTGCCCTGGATCAGTGCCGTGAGTTGCCATGGTGTGGGTGAGCTGGCTGCCAGCACCATAGAAACCAATGACACTCAGGGGCAATGACGCATGGTGTCATTCATTGCTATGGTAATGTTGGCCAGCCTTTTACGTGATAGGGGGAATCTGATGTGATGGGGGACCTTAGATGTTATGTGGGAACCTCGGATGTGATGGGGACCTCTTACTTGATGGGGAACCTCTGACATGATGGGGGGTTCTGATGTGAAGGTGGGACTCTGACATGATTGGGGATCACTGAGGTGATGGAGGACCCTCTGGCATGATGGGGGTACCTCTAATGTAATGGAGGACCTCTGATGTAATGGAGGAACTTCTGACATGATAGGGGAACTTCTAATGTGATGGGGGAACTTTTAATGTGATGGGGGAAGCTCTGAGATGATGGGGAAACCTCTAATGTGATGGGCAAACCTCTGATGTAATGGGGGAACCTCCAATGTGATGGGGGAACCTATAATGTGATGGGGGAAATTCTGTTGTCTCTGATGTGATGGAGGAACCTCTGACATGATGGGGAAACCCCTAATGTGATGGGGGAACCTCTAATGTGATGGGGAAACCTCTGATGGGATGGAGAAACCTCTGATGGGATATGGGAACCTCTGTTGTGATAGGGGAACATCGGATGTGATGGAGGACCTCTGATGTAATGAGGGAACCTCTGACGTGACGGAGGAACCTCTGATGTGATGGAGGACCTCTGATGTAATGGGGGAACCTCTGATTTGATGGGGGGATCTCTGATGTAATGGAAGCTCTGATGTGATGGGGGGACTTCTGATGTGATGGAGGAACCTCTGATGTGATGTGGGGACGTCTTCTGATAGCGGAACCTCTGACATGATGGGGGAGCCTCTAATGTGATGGGGGAACCTCTGATGTGATGGTGTGGGGCCCTCTAATGTAATTGGAGCTCGGATGTGATAGGGAAACCTCTGCAGTAATAGGGGAACCTCTAAAGTGATAGGGGAACCTCTGATGTGATGGGAGCTCTCATCTGATGGGGGACCTCTGACATGATGGGGACCTCTGACTTGATGGGGAACCTCTAACATGATGGGGGGCTCTGATGTGAAGGGGGACTCTGACATGATCATGGACCACTGAGGTGATGGAGGAACCTCTGTCATGATGGGGGAACCTCTAATATGATGGGGATAGGGTTGCCACCTCATCACTTTAAACCTGAACACATATGAATCAGGGTCATCTTTTCGCATGGGCACACTGGGCAGTTGCCCAGGGGCCCTACTTGTCTGAGGGGCCCCACCTGCCCAGCGACCCCAGCCAGGGCCGGACTGGCCTATCGAGATACTGGGAAATTTCCCAGTAGGCCACCTGCCCTGGGGCCGCTTTGAGTTGCGGCTGCAGCGATACGCTCTTTCCCTCTCTCCTCCTCCTCCTCTGTATCACGGAGCTGGCTGGGTCTGTGTTTGGCGGCCGCGCTGTAACAAGGTCCCGCCCCCCTAGAGCGGCTCATGTAATAGTAGATTGAAGCAGTGTTCCACCTATCACACAAGCCGATCTGGGGGGGCGGGACCTTGTTACAGCGCGGCTGCCGAACACAGACCCAGCCAGCTCCGTTATACACAGGAGGAGATGCCCGCTGTGTGTGTTACCAGGGGATGGTGAGTCTGTATTATTTGGCACAGTGATGCTGCATTAATGGGCACAGTGAGGTTGCAATTGTGGGCACAGTGAGACTGCATTCATGGGCACAGTGAGGCTGTAATGGTGGGCACAGTGAGGGTGCAATGGTGGGCACAGTGAAGCTGCAATGGTGGGCACAGTGAGGCTGCATTCAGGGGCACAGTGAGGCTGTAATGGTGGGCACAGTGAGGCTGCATTCACTTGCACAGTGAGGCTTCAATGTTGGGTACAGTGAGGCTGCATTTACGGGCACAGTGAGGCTGCAATGGTAGGCACAGTGAAGCTGCATTCACCGGCACAGTGAGGCTGCAATGGTGGGTACAGTGAGGCTGCTTTCATGGGCACAGTGAGGCTGCAATGGTGGGCACAGTGAGGCTGCATTTGATGAGCACAGTGAGGCTGCATTCACCGGCACAGTGAGGCTGCATTCACAGGCACAGTAAAGCTGCATTTGATGAGCAATCATCCATGATTGTGTAGACAGGGCCCCAGTGCACTGTATTGCCTGGGGACCTATAATGCTCTTAAGATGGCACTGATACGAATTACACAGGTTCAGAGGCTAATTTAATTCAGATAAGTCACCAAGTGAGTTTAATTACCACCTTAATCAGCCACACAACCTGTGTAATTATTATGTGTTTGGTTTTAAAGGGATGAGGTGGCAACCCTAGATGGGGGGCCTCTGATGTGATGGGAGCTCTGATGTGATAGGGGGACCTCTGATGTAACTGAGGAACATCTGACATGATGGGGGAACTTTTAATGTGATGGGGGAAGCTCTGACATGATGAGGGAGCCTCTGATGTGATGGGCAAACCCCTGATGTGATGGGGGAACCTCCAATGTGATGGGGGAACCTATAATGCTATTGGGGAATCTCTGGTGGGATGGAGGAACCTCCAAAATGATGGGAAAACCCCCAATGTGATGGGGGAACCTCTAATGTGATGTGGAAACCTCTGATGTGATGGAGGAACCTCTGCTGTTATAGGGGAACTTCTGATGTGATAGGGGAACCTCCAATGTGATAGGGGAACCACTGATGTGATGGAGGACCTCTGATGTGATGGGGGAACCCCTGATGTGATGGAGGAACCTCTGATTTGATGGAGGAACCTCTGATTTGATGGAGGGGACCTCTTATGTAATGGAGGAACCTCTGACGTGATGGGGGAATCTCTAATGTGATGGGGGGACCTCTAATGTGATGGGGGGACCTCTGATTTAATGGGAGCTCTGAAGTGATGGAGGAACCTCTGAAATGATAGGGGGACCCTTTAATGTGACGGGTGAACCTCCGATGTGATGGTGTGGGGCCTTCTGATGTAATGGAGGAACCTCTGACGTGATGGGGGAACCTCTAATGTGATAGGGGGACCTCTGATTTAATGGGAGCTCTGAAGTGATGGAGGAACCTCTGAAATGATAGTGGGGACCCTTTAATGTGATAGGGGAACCTCCAACATGATGGGGAAACCCCTAATGTGATGGGGGAACCTCTAATGTGCCACCTCTGATGTGATGGAGGAACCTCTGCTGTTATAGGGGAACCTCTGATGTGATAGGGGAACCTCCAATGTGATAGGGGAACCACTGATGTGATGGAGGACCTCTGATGTGATGGGGGAACCTCTGATGTGATGGAGGAACTTCTGATTTGATGGAGGGGACCTCTGATGTAATGGAGGAACCTCTGACGTGATGGGGGAACCTCTAATGTAATGGGGGGACCTCTGATGTGATGGTGTGGGGCCCTCTGATGTAATTGTAGCTCTGATGTGATGGGGGACTTCTGATGTGTTGGACGAACCTCTGATATAATGGGGGAACCTCTAATGTGATAGGGGAACCTCTGATGTGATGGGAGCTCTGATCTGATGGAGGGGGACCTCTGATGTGATGGGGGAACCTCTAACATGATGAGGAAACCCGTAATTTGATGGGGGAACCTCTAATGTGACGGGGAAACCTCTGATGTGATTGAGAAACCTCTGATGTGATAGGGGGACCCCTGATGTGATACGGGAACATCTGATGTGATGGAGGACCTCTGATGTAATGGGGGAACCTCTGATGTGATGGAGGAACCTCTGATGTGATGGAGGACCTCTGATGTAATGGGGGAACCTCTGATTTGATGGGGGAACCTCTGATGTAATGGAGGAACCTCTGACATGATGGGGGGACCTCTAATGTGATGGGGGGACCTCTGATGTAATGGGAACTCTGATGTAATGGGGGACTTCTGATGTGATGGAGGAACCTCTGATGTGATGGAGGACCTCTGATGTGATGGAGGAACCTCTGATTTGATGGGGGAACCTCTGATGTAATGGAGGAACCTCTGACATGATGGGGGGACCTCTAATGTGATGGGGGGACCTCTGATGTAATGGGAACTCTGATGTAATGGGGGACTTCTGATGTGACGGAGGAACCGCTGATGTGATGGGGGAACCTCTGATGTGACTGACCTCTGATGTGATGGGGCCTCTAATATAATGGGGGACCTCTGATGTAATGGGGGCCTTTGACGTGATAGGGGCCTCTGATGTGAAGTTACGTTCCTTAAGGTGGTTGTCTGCATCGTCCCAGGCTCAGGTTTCCCATTGATAGGTAAAATTTAAGTTTTTTACATTTTAGACCGGGGTGCCTCCAGATTTTGCATACATTGCATACATTTAAATGAAAAAAAAATGAGAGAAACAGCGTTTTAACAAGTGAGTTTATATATACTTTAAAAAAGGAACAGAGAGTACCCATTGTCATCCACAAGCTTTCCAGGGAAGAATCTTGAAACCCCGAGACTGTCTGAGCAATGGTGACAGTTGGCAGCTCGGTGTACACAGAAATATGATGGCTCGGGTACTGTGACATGGAAGCGGCACTTCAAATGCTGCTTAAATCAAAGTGCTTTGAAAGCATTTTCATGACAGCCATTAGAAGTCCCATATGTAGTAAGAAAGCATTGATTGGCAGCCTTTGTCTGGAAGCTTTATAGGCTATTCAGAACGGGCCTGAGGACTACAGCTGACCTCCATGCTGTATACTGCAGTGTCTGGCTTTTTAGGATGCTTTTCACGTTCTAGAATAAAGGTATAAAACCGCTCCTATCGCTGGCTTAAAATGACAGTCCTAATTGCTGGGAATTCAAATTCAAAGTCACACAGAGATGCTGCTTTCCTTTCAACTAATATACAGAATGCAATTACAGTCTATAAATGATATCTACTAAAAAACAAAAAGCGATCGCTTATCCAACTTATGTTGTCAAACGGCTTGAAATAATATTAACACCAATTATTATAATATCATTGCTTATTCTTATGGGTCTATTTATTGAAAAAAAAAAATTTGCATAGCCATTCGTCCAGTGAATCTGCAAGTACTTTCCTTTTGAGCGAATTTGGCAAAAATGAATGTTCTTAAGGCTATTTTCTCTACTGAACTAATGTTCTTTTATTATTATTTTATTATTAAAATACCACATTATGGCCACTAGAGTGATACAATGTAACAATTCCAGAGAGCACTAAAGGGAATTAGTAAATAAATGTAAATAAATGTGTACTAATTCCCTCTAGTGTTCTCTAGAATTGTTACATTGTATCTCTTGTTACAAGGATGTGTGTATTTCCTATGCTCCTCAGCTGTGCAGCCAGCACTACATGTGGCTAATTAGTGCCCAAAAAGATCTACCTTTTGTCTTCAATAAAATCTTGGAGCAGGTGGACTGCAGTTTGGAGACCCCTGATCCAAGGCACTTCTGCCTCTGACTGCTAGTCTCACCAGATTTGAAGTGAGATTTGGTAATGCCACTACTGTGCTGCTCACTGTTCTCCTTGCTGGAGAGGAAGCCATACCTGAGGTCCAACAGTGCAAGGATCTCCCTGCTTCCAAACCTGATAGTCTCTGGAGATTTGGTGATACCACACCTGTGCTGATCACTGTTTTCTTTGCTGGAGTGGAAGCTGTACCCGAGGACCAGCAGTGCAAGGATCTCCCTGCTTCCAAACCTGGTAGTCTCTGGAGATTTGGTGATGTTACTACTGTGCTGATCACTGTTCTCTTTGCTGGAGAGGAAGTGGTACCTGAGGACCAGCAGTGCAAGGATCTTCCTGCAATCAAACTTGGTAGTCTCTGGAGATTTGATGATATCACTACTGTGCTAATCACTGTTTTCTTTGCTGGAGAGAAAGCCATACCTGAGGACCAGCAGCGCAAGGATCTTCCTGCAATCAAACCTGGTAGTCTCTGGAGATTAGGTGATGTCACTACTGTGCTGCTCATTGTTCTCCTTGCTGGAGAGGAAGCTGTACCTAAGAACCAGCAGTGCAAGGATCTCCCTGCTTCCAAACCTGGTATTCTCCAGAATTTTGGTGATGTCACTACTGTGCTGATTACTGTTCTCCTTGCTGGAGAGGAAGCCGTACCTGAAGATCAGCAGTGCAAGGATGTCCTTGCTTCCAAACCTGGTCTCTGGAGATTTGGTGATGTCATTATGGTGCTGCTCATTGTTCTCTTTGCTGGAGAGGAAGCCGTACCTCAGGACCTGCAGTGCAAGCATTTCCCTGTTTTTGCTTCCTTCAGTCTATGGATCTGTGCAGTGATTAGAATATCAATCATCAAGGATGGGGGTGTGCAGCTCTGACATGAGGAAGTACTGATCCTCCACCAAGATGGCACACCTCTCTCCACCAAGATGGCACAACTCTCATTCTGCTGTATCCGCCTATCAGTATGCTCCTTGTCAACAGGTGACTTGATTGGTCAATAGGTATCTTGATTGCCCCCTTCTTTTTCTCCCCCATCTCCCAATCTGGGCTCTGCTGTACAGGGATTGTAGGAGGCGGATACCACAGAATAGCTCAGTGTAATCAGGCAGCACAGTAGCTTAATATCTAGCATTCTAGCCTTGTAGCACTGGGGGTCCCTGGTTCAAATCCCAGCCAACATGTGCACCAAGCTGTCCCTGTGCTTGCATGGGATTTCTTCCCACATGGACAAGGACTTATTGGTTGATTAATTGGTCCCAGTATGTGTAATAGGGATCTTAGATTGTAAGCTCCTTGGGGGCGGGCACAATGTTGTAAATGCACTGTACTTACTAACACCTAAAATAAATGAGTAATAGGCTATGGATTTTTTAAAGCTCTGCAGTTTGTTGCATATGGACAGGGCTTTTTTTTTTCTCAGGGGGAATGCAGTTCCAGTTCAGAGTGTATTTAATGGCAAGGGGTACTGGGGAGTGCTGGAGGGTCTATTGATCGAGGGGGGATATATTATCGCTGGTGGGGATCTATTTTTGTGTGAGGGTCTATTGTTGCTGAAGGAGGTCTTTTGTTGCTGGTGGGGGGTCTACTGTTGCTGGGGGTCTTGTGTTAATTATTGCTGGGAGCGATCTACTGTTGAAGGAGAGGTCTATTGTTGCTGGCTGTTGGAGGGTCTATTAATGCTGCCCCCGGGTGATTTTATGTTGCTTCCAGTGGTGTATTTTGGTTTTGTGTTGCCCTAGGCAAGACTAAAACCAGGTGCCCCCCCAGCCCCCCCATCTAAATGTGTCCCACCCCAACCACAGTATACAGTTCTTGTCTTAGGGTCTGATGAGGAAGCTGCAATTGTTTACAGTGAACAGCTGTGGCTTCTTCATCAGACCCTGAGACGCGATTCGTCCAAGTGCCACATATGTGCAGAGGATGGGGCCAGCAAGACATAGGACGGGGTCAGTAGGGCAGAGGATGAGGTGGCACTGGTGGGCACCGGTGAGGAGACTCTGTTGAAGCTGCACTGAAAGGCGGGATTGATGGGCACTGATAGGAGGCACTGATGGACACTGATAGGCAGCACTGATGGGCACTGATAGGGATTGGTAGCAGGCACTGATGGGTACTGGTAGGTGGCACTGGCATGACGAAATGCGTCAGCTGTTTCAAGGGTAGAGGAGAGATTTGGGGTCTTTTAGACCCCAGATCTCTCCATAAAGAGTACCTGTCATGCTGTATTTGGATGTTTACATTCCTTACGATGGCAATAATAGTGATAAAAAAAAAAAACATTTTTAAAGACAATGTAAACATTAAAAAATATAATAAAATAAATAATATAAAAATTGAAAGCTTGCGTGCAGTGGTGAACGCATACATAGGTCACGCCCACATATGTAAACGGTGTTCACACCACACATGTGAGGTATCGCCACGAACATCTAAGCGAGAGCAATAATTCTAGTACCAGACCTCCTCTGTAACTCTAAACTGGTGACCTGTAGAAATTTTTAAAGCGTCACCTATGGAGATTTTTAAGTATTGTAGTTTGGCGTCAATCCACGAGCGCGTGCAATTTTAAAGCATGACGCGTTAGGTATCTATTAACTCAGCATAACTTCATCTTTTATATTATACAAAGACATTGGGGTATATATGATGTTTTGGACTTTTTTTATTCATTAAAGTGTTTTTTCACAAAAAAATATTGCATTTGAAAGACCGCTGCACAAAACTGTGTGACAAAAAAAATCACAATGACCACCATTTTGTTCTCTAGGGTCCCTGATATATATATATCTATATATATATATACACACACAGTCTCACATCTTTTATCTCCCAAAAGTGAGTACACCCCTTCTATTTTTGTAAATATTTTCCTCTATCTTTTCATGTGACAACACTGAAGAAATGACACTTGTCTACAATGTAAAGTAGTGAGTGTACAGCTTGTATAACAGTGTAAATTTGCTGTCCCCTCAAAATAACTCAACACACAGCCATTAATGTCTAAACCGCTGGCAACAAAAGTCAGTACACCCCTAAGTGAAAATGTCCAAATTGGGCCCAATTAGCCATTTTCCCTCCCCGGTGTCATGTGACTCGTTAGTGTTAGTGATAGTTTCTTTGCAAAACACCAAAAAACCAAAGCAAAAAATAGATAAAATAAAACATAAAAAACATCTAACGGCAATAAATAAGTGTGCAAAAACACATAGGAATGGTGGATCCTGTATCTTAACCTATATAAGAATAGGTATGCATATTATGTATAGGATAACATTTTCCAAAATAAAGTGCAATAATATAGGTGTACGGAGTATCACAATGTACTGTGTGTAAAACTCAGCAAAGATAGTGTTCATCAGGGCAAAGCCGGGATGTGAACATAAAAGTCCAAGAGAAGGTGAGTATGTGTGAATAATAAAAGTCCATTACTAAGTGAATGAAGTGCTCATAGTTAATCCCACAACAGTCTAAAAACAAGCAGTCTTCATGTAGAGTGAAAAGGAGCTGTTTGAAGGGGTCCTTAAATATGGATGGATTCTTCATTCATTCAGATGGTCTCAACACAGAGGAAAAAAGCAAAAAAATGCCCTTACCAGACTAGATGGACTCACAGGCCCTTGGTCTTATGCGGAGTCTCATCAGATGTCATCGGATGGTGTGCCAGATCGGAATAGGGAGCCTCCAAGATTCTGCTTCGGTCATCAGGCGATCGCTTCCTCAATGGTCCATCCCATGGATACGCAAACAGAGGAGAAAAAACTTCCACATAGTGTAAATCCTTTTTAGATAACGTTGTAGCGTTTTATTGGTATCAGCAAATATTTTCCAAAAAGTTACAAAAAAGGGCAGTAAAAACTCGGCTCAAAATGACAAAACAATAAAAAAAGTATAAAAAACAGCGAAGTGAGTGATGCTAGGGGTATAGTCATAGGAATCCGACGCGTTTCGTCTTCAAAGACTTCTGCTGGGGTATGGACCGAAGCAGAATCTTGGAGGCTCCCGATTCCGATCTGGCACACCATCCGATGACATCTGATGAGACTCCGCATAAGACCACCACACGGTTTCTACACTTTATATCTATACCTGACTTGTTAGTGTTACAAGGTCTCAGGTGTGAATGGGGAGCAGGTGTGTTAAATTTGGTGTTATCGCTCTCACTCTCTCATACTGGTCACTGGAAGTTCTACATGGCACCTCATGGCAAAGAACTCTCTGGGGATATGAAAAAAAGAATTGTTGCTTTACATAAAGATGGCCTAGGCTATAAGAAGATTGCCAAGACCCTGAAACTGAGCTGCAGCACGGTGGCCAAGACCATACAGAGGTATAACAGGACAGGTTCCACTCAGAACAGGCCTCGCCATGGTCCACCAAAGAAGTTGAGGTCACGTGCTCAGCGTCATATCCAGAGGTTGTCTTTGGGAAATAGATTTATGAGTGCTGCCAGCATTGCTGCAGAGGTTGTAGGGGTGGGGGGGTCAGCCTGTCAGTGCTCAGACCATACACCGCACACTGCATCAAATTGGTCTGCATGGCTGTCGTCCCAGAAGGAAGCCTCTTCTAAAGATGGTGCACAAGAAAGCCCACAAACAGTTTGCTGAAGACAAGCAGACTAAGGACATGGATTACTGGAACCATGTCCTGTGGTCTGATGAGACCAAGATAAATGTATTTGGTTCAGATGGTGACAAGCGTGTGTGGGGGCAACCAGGTGAGGAGGACAAAGACAAGTGTGTCTTGTCTACAGTCAAGCATGGTGGTGGGAGTGTCATGGTCTGGGGCTGCATGAGTGCTGCCGACACTGGGGGGCTACAGATCATTGAGGGAACCATGAATGCCAACATGTACTGTGACATACTGAAGCTGAGCATGATCCCCTCCCTTCGGAGACTGGGCCGCAGGGCAGTATTCCAACATGATAACGACCCCAAACACACCTCCAAGATGACCACTGCCTTGCTAAAGAAGCTGAGGGTAAAGGTGATGGACTGGCCAAGCATGTCTCCAGACCTAAACCCTATTGAGCATCTGTGGGACATCCTCAAATGGAAGATGGAGGAGCGCAAGGTCTCTAACATCCACCAGCTCTGTGATGTCATCATGGAGGAGTGGAAGAGGACTCCAGTGACAACCTGTGAAGCTCTGGTGACCTCCATGCCCAAGAGGGTTAGGGCAGTGCTGGAAATTAATGGTGGCCACACAAAATATTGACACTTTGGGCCCAATTTGGACATTTTCACTTAGGGGTGTACTGACTTTTGCTGCCAGCGGTTTAGACATTAATGGCTGTGTGTTGAGTTATTTTGAGGGGACAGCAAATTTACACTGTTATACAAGCTGTACACTCACTACTTTACATTGTAGACAAGTGTCATTTCTTCTGTGTTGTCACATGAAAAGATTGTTGTCACAGAAGAAAAGATTTACAAAAACAGGAGGGGTGTACTCAGTTTTGTGAGATACTGTATATATATAATGTTTGGGCTCCGAGTAGTTTTTTTTGTAAACAAAAAGTGCCGGGGGGGGGGGGGGGGGGGGCAAGTGGATATATTATACAATATACAAAATTACAAAATTATATATATATATATATATATATATATATATATATATATATATATATATATATATATATATATATTTATTATTATTATTATTATTATTATTATTATTATTATTCAGGATTTATATAGCGCCAACAGTTTACGCAGCGCTTTACAATATAAAAGGGAGACAATACAGTTATAATATAATACAATACAATAGGATTAAGAGGGCCCTGCTCAGAAGAGCTTACAATCTAATAGATATATATATATATATACACACATATATATATATACATATATATATATATATATATATATATATATATATATATATACATATATATACATATATATATATATATATACATATATACATATATATATATATATATATATATATATATATATATATATACATATATATATATACATATATATATAATATATATATACATATATATATATAATATATATATATATATTTTTATTATGTTATTATATTATTTTTCAAAAAACATGTATATATATAATTTATAATATTTATAAATTTATAATTTATAGATATAAATTCTTATTATTATTGTTATGTTATTATATTATTTTTTATTTGTGAAAAAAATATGTTTTTTAATATATAGATATAGATACATGAATATATTTCAAAACACACCAACAGCTCTAGCAAAACTAGCATGATAATTCAGCCCCTTTTTTTAATCAGATCTGGTTAATTCAATGTGAATCTCCCACTGAGGTGAAGATCTGCTCAGCCAATTGTACGAGTCTGGACGAATTAAGCACGCCGTCTCCATACTAAAATGCCCTTCCAAATACCATCATTTCCATCCCGGGTCCACTAGGATTCACCTCGTACGGTTTAATTTGCTCCTTAAAATGGAAATCCATTTTCCCCAAGTTCTGAGTCTGATGAGAAGATGCAGATTTGTGAAAAATATCTTTCATTAGAAAAATCATTTGGGGCGCCAGATTGTGAATATTTGTAGGTAGCGAAGATGTCAAAAAATGTAAAATATTCATATACCAGTTAAAGGAAACGCTAAATAAATCTGTCTTGTCTGATTTTTAATTAGGTTTCCAAATGTTTGCTTTTTTTTTTTTTTATATATTTTGTAATTTTTGTTTTTTCAATAAGCGCCGGAATCTGTCAGGTTAGAGACTAGATGTGCTTTTAGGTGCACAAAATATAAATAGCTAATAGTATTTATAAGAAATAACAATATTCCTGTGCCTAGGTGCTCCTTAAGCCTTATAGTCATATATCTGCAGAACAGTGACGGCCGCCCCCCTAATCCATGCGCCCCGCCCCTAATCATCATGCAGGGAGCCAGACGCATGGATTCCAATGGGGTTTTTTTTTTTTTCAAAGCACATGATTAGAGCCTGAGGCTCTGATTGGCTTCAAAAAAGGGTGGGCTCGAGGCGCAGAGCACTGTGCCCTGAGCCCACTCAGTTGTGTGACAATAGCGAATTAATATTCGCTATTGTCTTCCTGCTTCTTCTCCCGTCCAACTCAGGAAGAGGGAGGAGCGCGATTGGCCGAGAGGAGAAGTGATCCTATTGGCCGGGCAGGGGGGAGGATGTACAGGAAGATCCGGGTCTCAGGAGATGGCCGCCCGGAGCGATCTTTCAGTGCTCTGCTTCGGCGCCGATTGAGAGCTCAACTGCGTGAGTACCACCCACGGGGTGGGGGTCTGGGGGGGGTTGGGTGGTTTTGTTTGCAGCCCTCTCCCCTGGCTGGAGCACCAGCCACCACTGCTGCAGAATTAAATCATCGAAGGCCTCTGACTATCAGTCCCAGGAGGTTTAGAGTGAGCTTTAGTGATGTCACTATTGTGCTGCCCACTGTTCTCCTTGCTGGAGAGAAAGCTGTAAATCTGAGGGCCTGCAGTGCAAGGACCTCCCTGCTACCACTTCATTTACTCTATGGACCTGTGCCTAGGCACCCCTGTTCTTTTTTTGGTGAATGAGTAGGGGTACAATATACCCCTGTAAAATGGCGCATCTGTATCATGTATAGAACCTGCCGCAGCAAGACTCGGTTTTGCTGCAGCAGGTTCTATCCATGGTACAGATGCGCCATTTTACAGGGGTACAATGTACCCCTACTCATTCACATGGGGGGGAGGGATCTGGGGTCCCCTTGTTAAAGGGGACTTCCAGATTGCTATAAGCCCTCGCCCGCAGACCCCCACAACCACCGCCCAGGGTTGTCGGGAAGAGTCCAAGGGGACAAGGGGCTCTGCCCCCCCGCCCCATAGCACCCCCCATATTGAGGGCATATGGCTTTGTAAGGTTCAGGAGGGGGGGGTGCTTGCTCGTCCCCCCCCTTTCCCGGCCTGCCAGGCTGCGTGTTCAGATAAGGGTCTGGTATGGTTTTCAGGGGGACCGTACGCCGTTTTTAGGAAAAATTCTGGTGTGGGGTTCCCCTTAAAGGGCCTGGTATGGATTAGGGGGGGTCTCCACGCCGTTTTTTCCCCGATTTTTCTTTTGCTGCCAAATTTTTTTTTTACATTCAGCCGTCAGCGGGCTTCCCGCTGACTCAGGACGCGCGGCCAGCTTCCTAGCCCCGCTCCCTAACAACCTATTGACCCGAACAGGCGATGTTCGGGCCGAACCGTTCGCCCATCCCTAGCAATACGTGACATTTTTGGTTTTGGTTTATTACCCCTTTAACAAAATTTATTTTTGCTAAGTTAATTGCTCAGTTTTTTTTTTTTTAGCAGATTTGTTTGGCATAATTAATATTTCAGAATAATAACATGATAATAAAAATAAATGTCAAATGTCTCATTCATTCATGTCGGTGTTTTCAATGTTGTGAAGTCTGCTGTTCAAAATCACCAACAATAGAAGAAAAGCAAAAACAGAATCATCATCGACAACGTTCTTCTCTCAAAAGTTTAACCGCTTGCGTACCGCCCACCCGCAATCTACTGCGGAGGGGGCGGCCGTAAAGGCGCATCGACGTACCTGTTCGTCACTGGCCTTTTCCGGGTAAAGGACGAGCGCGCCCCCCCCCCCGCCTGCCTTTGTGATTGTACACAGCAGGAGTTTGTCAGCAGGTCCCAGCCAATGATTCATGGCCGGGACCTGCTGATCGGCTGTGCCCAATCACAGCCCAGAGCTCTGTGTTGACAATTACACAGAGCTCTGCACAGAGGGAACAATCTCCTTGTTTCAAAGAGATATTTAGTAAAAGCAGCGCACATTACACACATTAACACACAGCAAGGCGCACATTTAACCCCCTGATTACCCCGAGATGTTAACCCCTTCCCAGCCAGTGTCAGCACCAGTGGCGGCTGGTGCTCTAATTTGGGGGAGGGGGGCAAACAAACCACTGGACATGTGCACTGCCGAAAAATTTGTTAGTTTTTTCGTCTTTTGGGTCATTCGTTATGATCAAAATTCGTAAATTCTTAGATTCGTAAATTTGAAAATTCAAAAATCCGGAAATTCAAAAAATTTGTAAATTCGAAAAATTCGAAAATTCGAAAATCCGAAAATCCGGAAATTTGAACATTCGGAAATTCGGAAATTCGAAAATTCGGAAATTCGAAAATCCGGAAATTCGAAATTCCCGGCGATCGTGTCACGGAGCTGCAGAACGGGGAGATGCATTTCCCCGTTCTGCCTTGTGTCATGACAGAGATCTACTGCTTCCTGTCATCGGGAGCAGTGATCGCTGTCATGTGACTGGAAGCCCCTCCCCCCCCACAGTTAGAATCACTCCCTAGGACACACTTAACCCCTTTATCTCCCCCTAGTGTTTAATCCCTACACTGCCAGTGACATTTACACAGTAATCAGTGCATTTTTATAGCACTGATCGCTGTATAACTGGCAATGGTCCCAAAATAGTGGCAAAAGTGTCCGATGCGTCCGCCATAATGTCGCAGTCCCGATAAAAATCGCAGATCGCTGCCATTACTAATAAAATAAAAATAATAATAAAAATGCCATAAAACTATCCCCTATTTTGTAGAGGCTATATATTTTGCGCGAACCAATCAATATATACGCTTATTGCGATTTTTTTTACCAAAAATATGTAGAAGAATACATATCGGTCTAAACTGAGAAAAAAATTGCTTTTTTATATATTTTTGGGGGATATTTATTATAGCAAAAAGTAAAAAATATTTTTTTACGTTTTTTTTTTTCAAAATTGTCGCTCTTTTTTTGTTTATAGCGCAAAAAAAATAAAAAGCACGAAGGTGATCAAATACCACCAAAAGAAAGCTCTATTTGTGGGGGAAAAAAAAGGACATAAATTTTGTTTGGGTGCACGACCGCGCAATTGTCAGTTAAAGCGACACAGTGCCGAATGTCAAAAAGTGCTCTGGTCAGGAAGGGGGGGGGGTAAAATCATCCGGGGCTGAAGCGGTTAAAAAAATAAATAAAAAAATAAAGAACCCAATAGAAATCTATTGCGTCCGGCGCCCTGCATGTAGATTAGGGGGCCGGGAGCATGGATTGGGGGGGGGGCCTGATTAGTACAGTGACAATGTATAGTATTATCACTGATCTCTGTATTAGTGACACTGGTGATGTCAGGGGCAGTTAATCAGTTCCCCCCAGCGTCAGTTAGTGTCAGATTGTCCGCCGCACTATCTCAGTCCCATTATAAGTCGCTGATCGCCGCCATTTCTGCCATTCACGGAATATTAAGGCAGCATAAGGAATTTATCATTACAGAAAGCATTTTTGTAATTAGCGGCATGTATGAGGATGGGCGGAGCTCTGAGCGCGAACGGACGCTTTTTATTTTGCATTTTGGCGTTTTTTAATGTTATTTACAGTCACCTTTAGCTGAGCGCATTTCAGCTCGCAGTGTGCGGCCAGTACTGTGCTGTTCCCATGAATTTGTGGTATACAGATGTTCTTCATCAGAGGCCCCCTTACATTAGAGTCTCAACTTACATGAGCGTCTCCATAATGGTTGCCATCAGAATCCCCTATTTACCTCAGGGTCCCCATCCAAGCTCTGCATTACATGAGGGTCCCCATCAGAGCCCCCACCCTGCATGGAAGTCCCCATCAGAGTCCCCCTCAGAGCCCCCCTTACATCAGAGTCTTCATCAGAGGCCCCCTCACATTACAGCCTCACCTTCCATGAGAGTCCCCATCATAGCCCTTCTTACATATGAGTCCCCCTTATATCAAAGGCCCCTTACATCAGAGTCCCACCTTACATGAGAGTCCCCATCAGAATCCCCTCCTTTCACTGTTCACTCACTAGCTGGGGCAAGTCCAGGGTGGCTTGGGCTCTGTGGACATGGGCTGAATGGTGCTGGCCATCAAACCATGGACATCTAGTGGCAGGAAAATAATACTGCAGGGGGGAAATTTCGGCACTGAAGGTGGATACTGCAGCAAAAGCTGGTTTTGTTATTTTATTTTTCAGTGCTGACAAGGAGCATGCTGATAGGGGGAGAGAGCAGGGTGCTGTCCTATCACAGATGGGGAGGGGGGTGCAGTCTAAGACAACGTGGGCTCAGAGGAAATGGGCTGAATGATGCTGGCTATCACATCGAGGGCATCCAGTGGCAGGGGGAAAAAAAGTACTGCAGGGGAAATCTTTGGATGGAATGTGGATTTTGCCGCTTTCAATGGGCTGTTCATTTTTACCTTTGCTTGTAGTCCTGCTTTAAATCATGGGTTGTGGTGGACAACAAACTCCACCTTCATATTTTGTCCTGGAATTGATTTACTTGTTTGCTAATATCTCGCTTGCAACAATTCAGAGCAGAGTTACGTGCACGTGTCTACAGTCGTTGTGCTGGAGTTGCTAAATTTAATTATTTGTAAGCTGGGAGTTATTTTTATAGTTACCCCCAACGAGTATGCACTTGTCATTCGACACCGGCAAGCAAAAATAACTTGTCCGCAAGACAGAAGAGCTTTACCAGTGAATAATTTATAAGATGCTTTGTTATTTGCTTTCTTCAGAACGAAAAAAAAGAAATAAAAGTGCACTTTGTGGAGTAAAAGCCTGTTTTGATCAATGAGCCGAAAAATGTGCAGTGGTGAAATGGCGTGAGATGGTCCATGACGGGATAAGTTGCTTATGATGGGATAGGTTGTATCAAGGAGGAGAAGATAACCTCCATGATGCATCAAGGATGAGAAGACATTATCCATGATGTATCAAGGATGAGAAGATATCCTCCATGATGCATCAAGGATGAGAAGACATTCTCCATGATGTATCAAGGATGAGAAGATATCCTCCATGATGTATCAAGGATGAGAAGATATCCTCCATGATGTATCAAGGATGAGAAAATATCCTCCATGATGTATCAAGGAGGAGAAGACATCCTCCATGATGTATCAAGGAGGAGAAGATATCCTCCATGATATATCAAGGAGGAGAAGACATTCTCCATGATGTGAAGAGAGAGTGTAGAGGAGGGAGGGTAAGGTGGACTTTAATGGTACCGTAAGCAATCAATACACAGATGGTATTATTGTCCTGATTGTCACATTTGTGTGACTATAGGGCTCAAGTTGGTTGACTATTCTTGTTGTTTTTAAATAACACTCTGTATTTTATAAAATTATAAAATATATTTTGTAATAAAATTTATAAAAATTTTGTTTATTGAGATTGTTATCTTGCTTTCTTACGGTACCATTAAAGTCCACCTTAGCCTCCCTCTACACGCTCTCTTTATGTTGTCAGGACAAAGGTACCATAATTATTATTTAACTATACTGTGGCACTTTTTCATTCTCCATGATGTATCAAGGATGAGAAGATATTCTCCATGATGTATCAAGGGTGAGAAGATATCCTCCATGATGTATGAAGGATGAGAAGAAAACCTCCATGATGTGTCAATGATGAGAAGATATCCTCCATGATGTAACAAGGATGAGAAAACATCCTCAATGATGGCATACGTTGTACCAAGAATGAGACGATAACCCCTATGAGGGGATAGGTTGAACCATGAATGAGAAGATAACCTCCAAAGATGTATCAAGGAAGAAAGGATATCCTCCATGATGTATCAAGGAGGAGAACATATCCTCCATGATGTATCAAGGTTTAGAAGATATTCTCCATGATAGGATCGGTTGTATTAAGGATTAGAGGATATCCTCCATGATGTATCAAGGATGAGAAGATAACCTCCATGATGTATCAATGATAAGAAGATGTCATCCATGATGTATCAAAAATGAGAATATATCCGTCATTATGTATCAAGGATGAGAAGATACCTTCCATGATGTATCAAGAAGGAGAAGACATTCTCTGTGATGTATCAAGGAGGAAAAGACATTCTCCATAATGTATCAAGGATGAAAAGATAACCACCATGATGCATCAAGGATGAGAAGATAACCTCCATGTTGTATCAAGGATGAGAAGATAACCTCCATGATGTTTGAAGGATGATAAGATATCCTCCATGATGTATCAAGGGTGAGAAGATATCCTCCATGATGTATGAATGATGAGAAGAAAACCTCCATTGAGTATCAACGATGAGAAAATATCCTCCATGATGTAACAAGGATGAGAAGATAACCTCCACGATGGCATAGGTTGTAACAAGAATGAGACAATAACCCCTATGAGGGGATAGGTTGAACCATGAATGAGAAGATAACCTACAAAGATGTATCAAGGAAGAAAAGATATCCTCCATGATGTATCAAGGAGGAGAAGATATCCTCCATGATGTATCAAGGTTTAGAAGATATCTCTGAGTATAGTAGTTATCTGCGCTTTGTCAGGGTTGGTTTACTGATGTTCCTGAGTTGGACCCTGAAGACTGAGAGGACCTATGGAACTTTCCTTTTAAAATGCTGGTCTCCCTACGGGATCGCCTCATTCAATTGAAATTGTTCACGGGGCTCACCTTACCCCATATAGACTGTATAAAACGTGACTCGATCATTCTCCAGCATGTTGGCGCTGTGTCCATCCTCAAGGGAACTTTCTACATATATTCTGGTCCTGTCCTGACATAGTTCAGTTTTGGACACAAGTACTGTCAGTAATTAATTCACTGGCTGACACCCCCATTGCCCTTACTCCAAAGATAGGCCTGATTGAAGAAATAATTTATAGAATAGCAGAGAGAACCATAACTGGTCTCCTACTATTTTATGCAAGGAAAGCCATTACCCTCTACTGGAAACAAAAATCCCCTCCCTCCATTCCCTACCGGAAATTTCAAGTTAATAATGCCCTACCATATTATAAGGATACATATCACTATAGGGGTTGCCACAAAAATACGATAAGGTATGGGTCAAAATGGCTAGCTGAGACCTCAACGGCAGTAGATGGTTGATTCCTACACATATTATTGCTGCTTAATGCTTACTAGGTGCATAGGGCTCTTTTCCACTCCTGAAAATGCTCACCAGAATGGTCTGTGATATACCGGTTCTTTTTACGTTTGTGTTGTATGTGGTATAGTCCTTGAGGCCACATTTTATACCAGTCTAATATCCCTGCCTTATGTGCCTGAGACTGTTATTATTATTATACAGGATTTATATAGTGCCAACAGTTTACGCATCACTTTACAATATAAAAGGGAGACAATACAGTTATAATACAATAAAATACAAGAGGATTAAGAGGACCCTGCTCAGAAGAGCTTACAATCTAATAGGGTGGGGCAGGTGGTACAAAAGGCTGTAACTGTGGGGAATGAGCTGATGGAAGTGGTAGGAGATTAGTTGGAGATGTGATAGGCTTTCCTGAAGAGATGAGTTTTCAGGGATCGCCTGAAGGTAGCAAGAGTAGGGGATAGCCGGGCCTGTGGAGGTAGCGAGTTCCAGAGGATGGGAGAGGCTCTGGAGAAATCCTGGAGACGAGCATGGGAGGAGGAGAGGAGAGAGAGCTTGAGAGGAGGAGGTCTTGAGAAGAGCGGAGAGGGTGATTTGGGTGATATTTGGAGACAAGACGCACATGTTATGGTTGTTGTGTGCCTTATTTTGTAGTGTATTAAAAACAAAACAAAAAAAGTTAAAAAAAAAAATATGCAGAATTAAAAAAACATTGAAAATATCTTTTGAAATGACATCAACATTTTACATATTATAATTGAGTTTATTAATTAGGTTTACATCTACTTTAATTGATTGCATCTTGATCTATTATCCAGATCCTCTTATTTCCATAATTTGATAAATCTTCTAACTTCAAGATATTGTCTGGGTGGTGGCCTTGGCTGAGTGGTTGTCTTTTGACCTCCTCCTAGAAGGAGCCACTCCATAGCGCGATCTGTCACCAGCTGTGTCCACCAGGCCACAGCTGATGACTGATCAGTGTACCATGTGACCTCTGTGACCAATCACAGCAGGTCACATGACAGTTGTAAACAATGAATGGCTTCCTTTCAATTGTGTACAGTTGTTTTGCTAGCTGTGATTGGTCAAGGTGATCACATGGTACAGACAGGGCCAATCACAGCCCACCTGCACCATGTGATCAGCTGTGGCCAATCACATGACAGTTGTAAACAATGGTTGGCTTCCTTTCATGCCCTCATTCGTGTACAGTTGTTTTTCTAGCTGTGATTGGTCAAGGTGATCACATGGTACAGACAGGACCAATCACAGCCCATCTGAACCATGTGATTAGCTTTGAACAATCACAGCTAATCAGAACAAAACAAACTGAATGAATCAGTTTCATTCAGTAAAAGGCTTGCTTAGAGCAATGTAATTCACTGTTATAAGCAATCATAATGTGTAAAAATACTGATCACTTCCCCAGAGTAGTAAAATGTTTCTATGGTAACATTATTTCGCTCTGGTCACAGTGTGTTTAAAAAAAAAAAATAATTAAAAAAAATGTAATACAAAAAAAAATGTAATAATAAAAAAGTAATAAATTTACTAAAAAATAAATAAAAAAAGAGAAAAAAAAATCTTATTTATTTATTTATTTTTTGTACTGTCACCAGTCAGTATACCTGATCACTGCCACAACAGTTATATGGTGACACTGTACTGCACTGGTGACAGACAGTATGTAAAGAAAAAAAATGTGATTTTTTTTTTTAAGTTCTTCACTTTCCAAAAAAAATTATGACAAAAAAAAATTAAAACTTCAAAAAAACTCACCATGCCTCTTACTAAATACCTCGGACTGTCTACTTTCCAAAAAAGGGGTAATTTTATACTTTCCTTGCGTTTTAGGGCCTCGTGAAATGAGACCGGCTGTCAGTACATCGGGATTGTTTGGATTTTCAGATATATACAGACACTGTAAAATAAATAAATAGACACTGATTTGGGGTATTTTCTCCAAAGAAATGGAGCAGAATACATTCTGGCCTAAATCTACGAAGAACAATTATTTATTTGCAAAAGTTTATAACAGAAACAAAGGAAAACACGTTTTTTTTTTTTTAATTTTCAGGCTTTTTTTGTTTATTTTGCAAAAAAATAAAAACCCCAGTGGTGATTAAATACCACCAAAAGAAAGCTCTATTTGTGTGATATAAATGATAAAAATGTCATTTGGGTACAGTGTTACATGACCGCGTAATTGTCATTCAAAGTGTGACAGCGCTGAAAGCTAAAAATTGGCCCTGGGCAGGAAGGTGGTGAAAGTGTCTGGTATTGAAGTGGTTAATAGCGTACTTTATGCAGAGGCTTGTGCAGCGATTGTATACGCTATTTTTTTAAATTATTATTTATTTGCTATGTTATATTCAAGTAAAGTGGAATTACCCTTTAAGGGAATTTGTGTTAATCGACCATGCTTTTTCTGCCATGATATGAAGAAGGACGACTCAATTCACACACTCACCGCCATTGTCCTGCTATGACCCCACCATGTCCTGATATGACCCCACCATATCCTGATATAACCCCACCATGTCCTGATATGACCCCACCATGTCCTGATATGACCCCACCATGTCCTGATATGACCCCACCATGTCCTGATATGACCCCACCATGTCCTGTGCTGCCATCTTCTTTTGATTGGGAGCCGGCTGTCTCTTCATGGTTCACGCAGCCGGTCCCCTGATAATGCATCACCAGATCCATTATCCGGTATGGAGCATTTTTTGTTTGATTTTTCCTTTTTTCCTGTAGCAAAAACAGCTTTATTACTGCCCATAAGATCACCACCAGGCTTGTAAAATTCTTGCAATATTAATTACAATTGCACAACCATATAGAAGCCCCCCTTACATCAGAGTTCCCCCTTGAATTAGAGAGACCGATTATCTGGCTATTATTGCAGTATTTGTTATTATTATTATTATTATTTTTAATAATATTAAATGTATTTTTATTTATTTTATTATTTTAAAAAATATTATTATTATTAATAATAATAATAATGATATTTTTTAAAATAATAAATATTATTATTATTATTATTATTATTTTTTAAAATAATAAATATTATTATTATTATTATTATTATATGCATTAGTATTTATTTATTTTAATATTTAATTATTATTATTATTATTATTATTATTGCAGTGGGCCAGATAAAGTGATTTGCCATAACAACAAAATATAAAGGAGCGCTTCAGATGTTTTTTGATAATAGATGGACAGCTTGAAGAGCTCAGCGCGTATCCTTATATCCTGTCTTTGAAAATGTTCTACTTTCTGATTCTTTGAAGTATTATTACTATTATTATTGTTTTTGAATTTCTTATTATTTATTTAATTTATTATTTAATGTATTATTTGGTATGGTTATTATTAATTAGTGGAGACCCCTGATTGTTAGACAAAGTAATTATAATGTTCTATCAGTTTGGGTTAAAAAAAAACAAAAAAAATTTGTAAAAATTCCTATTTAGATATTGTTAAAGTGTTTTGCCATAACAGCAAAATATAACGCAGCAATTTAGACCTTTTTTGATAATAGATGGACAGCTTGAAGAGCTTATTATTATGTATTATTTATTTAATTTATTATTTAATGTATCCTTTGGTATTCTTCTTCTTCTTCTTTTTTTTTAATCTGAATAATATTGCAGTGGATTTTGCTCACAGGCCATAATTTGGAGACCCCTGATTGATAGACATGGTAATTAAAATGTTCTAGTTTCCGATTCTTTGAAGTATTGTTATTATTATTATTATTGAATGTATTATTATTATTTATTTAATTTATTATTTATTGTATTATTTGGTATTATTATTATTATTATTATTATTATTATTATTATTATTATTATTAATAATAATAATAATAATAATAATAATAATAATTGGTTTTTGCTTTTTTATTTGATTAATATTGTAGTGGGCCAGATGTGCCCATAATTTAAGGACCCCTTATTTTGATTTATTTTGATTTTTTAATATTGATTATTAGACAAAGCAATTATAATGTTTTACTTTACTTTACTTAAAAAAAAAAAAAAACATTTTTGTAAACTTTTACAATATGCCTCAAACTCTCTGAACGAAATGCCTAATTAGATGTTGTAAAAGTGATTTGCCATAACAGCAGAATATAACGCAGCAATTCAGACCTTTTTTTTTTTTTTTTTGATAATAGATGGACAGCTTGAAGAGCGCAGCGCACATCCTCATAAACTTTTTATCCTGTCTTTGAAAATTTTCTACTTTTCGATTCTTTGAAGTGCTAAAGATCAAACCATTTCTGCTCGTCGTCTGAAAAACAGGCTTGTTCTCAGCAAGGGACCTTTTTTTTTTTTGTCATCATTTTTGAAGCCAAAGTCAGAAACAGATCCACCTGTCTCGTCCCCTAACCTTCCTCATCGCCGTATGGTGCACTTGCTTGCTCAGATGTTTGTCACCAAATGCTAATTATCGATGTTTTCCATTTCTTCTACTAAACGCTGCAGTTTTCTGCATACATTATTATTTGTAACCCGTCCACGGTCACCTTCAAGGTGCTACACGGCACCCCCTGGCCAACAATTCAAGGAAATAAGATTTGCCGTGTCAGAAGATCATCTCAGCGGACCTCCTGAGGTAAGTTGGCAGTGAACGTGTCTGGCAGTACTCCCCTTCCCACCTATACAGGTGCAGGGGTGGAATTATGGATCGTTAAGCCTCATAGTAAAACTTTAGTGGGCCCCCCGGCTAATTATTTCTGTAGTAACTGGAGCTGCAGGGGGATCGGTTTCAGTAATTTTGCCCCGTTGATCCAATCAACCACCCCCTCTATGATCAGATGCCCCCATTCCCTGCCCTTCCCAAAGATCTGATCCCCCTGTGAACCCCCTCCCCTCCAGCAGCGCTGCCTGCTTCTCCTCCTCTCCCTCCTGCCAGATTTCAGCTGCTGCAGGGGTAGCGACAGGGGGATCGGTTCCAATAATTTCGCCCTGCTGATCCAATCAACCCCCCTCTATGATCAGATGCCCCATTCCCTTCCCTTCCCAAAGCTCTGATCCCCCTGTGTGCCCCCTTCCCCCCCTGCAGCACTGCCTGCTTCTCCTCCTCTCCCTCCTGCCAGGTTTCAGCTGCTGCAGGGGTAGCCACAGGGGGATTGGTTCCAATAATTTCGCCCTGCTGATCCAATAAACCCCCCTCTATGATCAGATGCCCCCATTCCCTCCCCGAAGCTCCGATTCCCCTGTGTGCCCCCCCCCCCAAAGGGCTGCCTGCTTCTCTTCCTCTCCCTCCTGCCGGGTTTCAGCTGCTGCCGGGGGGAGCCACAGGGGAATTGGTTCCAATATTTTTGCCCTGCTGATCCAGTCAACCCCCCCTCTATGATCAGATGCCCCCATTCCTTTCCCGAAGCTCTGATCCCCCTCCCCCCGAAGGACTGCCTGCTTTTGCTCCTCTCCCTCCAGGTTTCAACTGCTGCAGGGGGATTGGTTCCAATAATTTCCCCCTGCTGATCCAATCAACCCCCCTCTATGATCAGATGCCCCATTCCCTTCCCTTCCCAAAGCTCTGATCCCCCTGTGTGCCCCCTTCCTCCCCTGTAGCACTGCCTGCTTCTCCTTCTCTCCCTCCTGCCAGGTTTCCGCTGCTGCAGGGGTAGCCACAGGGGGATTGGTTCCAATAATTTCACCCTGCTGATCCAATAAACCCCCCCTCTATGATCAGATGCCCCCATTCCCTTCCCGAAGCTCCGATTCCCCTGTGTGCCCCCCCCAAAGGGCTGCCTGCTTTTCCTCCTCTCCCTCCGGCCGGGTTTCAGCTGCTGCAGGGGGAGTCACAGGGGGATCGGTTCCAATAATTTCGCCCTGCTGATCCAATCAACTTCCCTCTATGATCAGATGCCCCATTCCCTTCCCTTCCCAAGGCTCCGATCCCCCTGTGTGCTCCCTTCCCCCCCTGCAGCACTGCCTGCTTCTCCTTCTCTCCCTCCTGCCAGGTTTTAGCTGCTGCAGGGGAAGCCACAGGGGGATCGGTTCCAATAATTTCACCCTGCTGATCCAATCAACCCCCCTTCTATGATCAGATGCCCCCATTACCTTCCCGAATCTCCGATCCCCCTGTGTGCCCCCCTCCCCCCAAAGGGCTGCCTGCCTTTTCTCCTCTCCCTCCATGTTTCAACTGCTGCAGGGGAAGCCACAGGGGCATCGGTTCCAATAATTTCACCCTGCTAATCCAATCAACCCCCTCTATGATCAGATGCCCCCATTTCCTTCTGTTCCCTTCCCTTCCCTTCACAAAGCTCTGATCCCCCCGTGTGTCCCCTCCCCCCCCTGCAGTGCTGCCTGCTTCTCCTCCTCTCCCTCCCGCAAGGTTTCAGCTGCTGCAGGGGGAGCCACAGGGGGATCGGTTCCAAAAAATTGACCCTGCTGATCCAATCACCCCCCCATGATCAGATGCCTCCATTCCCTTCCCTTCCTGATCAGATGCCTCCATTCCCTTCCTTCTGATCCCCCTGCATACCCCCCTCTGCAGCACTACCTGCTTCTCCTTCGCTCTTAACCCTCCAGGTTTCAGCTGCTGCAGAAGGTGTCACAGGGGGATTGGTTCCAATAATTTCACCCTGCTGATCCAATCAACCCCCCCCTCTATGATCAGATGCTGCATTCCCTTCCTGAAGCTCTGATTCCCCTGTGTGCCCCCCTCCCCCCCGCAGCGCTGTCTGCTTCTCCTCTTCTCCCTCCCTCCAGGTTTCAGCTGTTGCAGGGGGAGCCACAGGGCAATCGGATCCAAAAATGTTGCCCTGCTGATCCAATCAACCCCCTCTCTGTGATCAGATTCCCCCATTCCCTTCCCTTCCCAAAGCTCTGATCCCCCTGTGTGCCCCCTCCCCCGGCAGCACTACCTGCTTCTCCTCTTCCTCCCTCCAGGTTTCAGCTGCTGCAGGGGTAGCCACAGGGGGATCGGTCACAATAATTTCCCCCTGTTGATCCAAACAACCCCCCTCTATGATCAGATGCCCCCATTCCTTTCCCATCCAGAAGCTACAATCTCCCTGTGTGCCCCCCCCCTGAAGGGCTGTCTTTATTTTCTCTTTTCCCTCTCCCCAGATTTCAGCTGCTGCAGGGGTAGCCACAAGGGGATAAGTTCCAACAATTTCGCCCTGCTGATCTAATCAACCCCCCCCTATGATCAGATGCCCCCATTTCCTTCCCAAAACTCAGATCCCCCGGTGTGCCCCCCGCAGCGCTGTCTGCTTCTCCTCCTTTCTCTCTGCCTCCCTTCAGGTTTCAGCTGCTGCAGGGGGAGACACAAAGCTATTGATTCCAACATTTTTGCCCTGCTGCTTCAATCAACCTCACTCCACAATCAGACACCCCCTTCCCTTTCCCTTGATCTCCCTGTACACCTCCCCTCCATCCCCACCAGCGCTGCCTGCTGCCTGCGGGAGGGGGTTGGGGGGCTTTCAATAAACATACCTTTAAATATGCCCTACTGGCTCCATACTGGCTCCTTTAAACAAGCCCTACTGGCTCTATACTGGCTCCTTTAAACACGCCCTACTGGCTCCATACTGGCTCATTTAAACATGCCCTACTGGCTCTATACTGGCTCCTTTAAACATGCCCTACTGGCTCCATACTGGCTCATTTAAATATGCCCTACTGGCTCCATACTGGCTCATTTAAACATGCCCTACTGGCTCTATACTGGCTTCTTTAAACATGCCCTACTGGCTCCATACTGGCCCCTTTAAACATGCCCTACTGGCTCCATATCGGCTCCTTTAAACATGCCCTACTGGCTCTATACTGGCTCCTTTAAACATGCCCTACTGGCTCCATACTGGCCCCTTTAAACATTCCCTATTGGCTCCATACCGGCTCCTTTAAACATGCCCTACTGGCTCCATACTGGCTCCTTTAAACACGCCCTACTGGCTCCATACTGGCTCCTTTAAACATGCCCTACTGGCTCTATACTGGCTCCTTTAAACACGCCCTACTGGCTCCATACTGGCTCCTTTAGACATGCCCCACTGGCTCTATACTGGCTCCTTTAAACACGCCCTACTGGCTCCATACTGGCTCCTTTAAACATGCCCTACTGGCTCTATACTGGCTCCTTTAAACATGCCCTACTGGCTCCTTTAAACATGCCCCACTGGCTCTATACTGGCTCCTTTAAACATGCCCTACTGGCTCCATACTGGCTCCTTTAAACATGCCCTACTGGCTCCTTTAAACATGCCCTACTAGCTCCATACAAAGAAAGGGAGGTGTCATCCCAGTAGGCACTGTAAGTTTCTAAAGGTGGGCCCCCATCCCAATTTCTAGCCAAACACAAGCACCCCCTATCGGAGTGCAATACCTCTAACGGGACTTTATGGCGGGGTCACCTCTGGTAAAGTAGAAAATAGTAGGAAATTTTTAAATTTTGTATAAAAGTATTAAAGTTTATTCATTAAACATTTCTTAAAAAACATTACCATGACCTAACCGTATATACAGTAAAAATGGATGCGTATAATGGGAAGATACAATTGTAAAGGAAAATTGACCAATTGCAATGATACAGGTAAATAACCAATAATCATAGAAACCCAACGTTTCGAGGTATGTAAAAAAGTTGACCTCTTCTTCAGGGGTAACGATAATTAGTCAAAGTGGGTGTTTCATCTAAAAAATTAACAAAAAAGCAGAACAGAAATAAGTGAAAGAAATTCTCAGATATTCATAACAGGAGGCAGTAGAAAGCATTTTGGTTTGCATTACAAGGTTCAGTTCACATTTCAACAGTTATTAACATCATTGGTAAATTCTAGGCATCTATAAGCAAGAAATTCATACTGACCCCTTGAAAATTATGTAAAACTTCCTAAGGACATTTCCAGCATCCAGTGCGACTTAAACAAATTGCCGTCCGTCACGGCCACACAGAAATCGCAAGACCAAGGTTGAAGCAGATAGAGAAAAGACCAAGTAAACCGCAGGAGTGAAAGCCAGGGTGGGCTGAGGTTGCTTCACAAAGGATGTCCCCCAAAAGGCGGAACAGACACAGTCCTCCCCTTTTCCCCTATGAGGGCTGGAAAAACAGCCTGCTTGATGGAGTATGGAAGGTGGGGGGTAATAGCCCGCTGTAATAAAAATATACTTCAATGAGGATCTCAGAGAAGAAACTAGTATAAGTACAATATTCATCTCCAAAGTAGAGGTAATATTGGGGTAAGCAGATACAGACCACCCAGAATTGTACATATCAGACACATACCTAAAAAGATATAAAGGTGAGTGGAATCAGGTCACGGATTCCAGTATTGAGCCAAAAGGAGATATTTTGATAAACCTCAAATTAAAGTGGGCCGAGGTCCAGAGGGGTCTGCAGGTTCCCTGGTTAGGTATAGGCCCGCATAAGTCTGCAGATTGAAGGGCACAACAGGGAAATATTGTAAGTAAATCAATAATCAGACCTCTGCATGGTTAGCAAGAATCCCAGTCAAAAATAGTCCTAAGGTTTACCTGCTTGTCTTAGCTTCCTCCAGGCACGTCTGTGTGGTATAGGAAACAGCTGATGAGTGCAGCGTCAGCAAGGTTTAAATCTGTGTGTGCTGGAGTGGGAGTTGGTGCCCAATCAGTAGCCTGATTGGCTGAGCCAGGGGTGGGGGGCGGTCTAGAGAAGGGAGGCCAGGACGTGTCTGTAAAGGACATCCCCCGGGCGGAGCGACGTACAGCGTCATCTCCACGATGCACTCCCTGGAGTGGAACCATCCACAACAGGGCGGAGATGGACCAATGCCGAGGCGCAGCGCTCGGCGGGGGGCGGAGCCAGCGCGACGTGGAGAGATCCCCCATACGTCTAAAGGTCCCGCAGCGCAAAGCTGGCGTGCCCGCTGTCATGGAAACCCATGCCACAGACTGCCAGAGAGAGGGGAGGCCGGGTGCGCTCAAAAGAGAGCGCATCTCAGTCTCCCCCGGGTGCGCTGAGTGAGCTGACACACAGCCCAAGCCTGGGAGAATTGAAGGGGAGAGTGAGGGTGATGGATTGTAAAGTAGGAAGGGGGAGGAGCAAACGACCGACAGTTAGAGAGTGCAGGCATGAAGGAAGGAATGAAGGGAGAGATGGAGATGACAGTAAGTGAAAAGAACAAAGGAAAGGGAAAGGGGAAAAAAGGAAGGAAACAAGTTGGGACTCAGAGGAAAAGAAGGGAGAAAAGCTGGTGTAAAGTGCAGGAGAAAAGAAAAGGGAAAAGGGAGGGTGTGTGCAGAGGAGGAAAAGAAAAAAGAGGAAGAAAAGAACCGAAGAGAAAAGGGAAAGGAGAAGAAAGAATGAAAGTGCATGCTGTGAGGATTACCAACACTTGGTGAGTTTATCTGTGTAGTCGAGAGGGGCAGTCCCACTGAATTAGAAAAAGGTCCTAAAATCATAAAACAAGGTTATTGTGTCATACATTGAACAATATGTTACATCAAGGGCCAGACAGAAACAAGCATATTCAAATTAAAGATACAGTCCTAGTGGTTCATGTGTCCTGTTGGTTTTAAGGACTATCCCCAAGAACCTGGGGTATATTGATAGTCCCGTATAGATACCCGATTGCTATATTCTGAATGAGGGGTACCAAAGGTCCAAGTGGGACAAAGGGCTGCATCAATTTGATTGAGGGGGTGATTTTATTATAAGGACTCCCATTCGGATCCTCCTGAGGAGAATCCCTCCAGGAAGGGTCTGAAGGAAGTAGTAGCATTAAGGCCAGGTGGCATGGTCGCATTTAAGCGAAAAATCCACCTTTGTTCGGCCTGCATTAATGTTTTATTGGTGTCACCCCCTCTTATGCCAGGATGTATTCTGTCTAGGATCAGGAAGGAAATCTTTGGAGTGATTCCTTCATGTAGATCTCTCACATGTCTACCCAAAGGGAGGCTTGGGTTACAAGCCTGCGTGGATAAGATATGTCGATAGGCACGTTGCCAGAAGGGCTGAATAGTTTTGCCCACGTAAAAACAGAAGCAGTTACATAGAAGTAGGTACACTACATTAGCTGTTTGGCAATTCGCATAGTGTTTAGGGCGGTAGCGTTCCCCATTTGGGAGTGTTATGTTGCGCGTGGTGTTCATAAACCGGCAGTAGTTACACCCACCACAGGTGAATGTACCAGGATATTTGCATGGATCCTGGTGTCCGGAATCATGATATTCACTGGACACCAGGTAATCCTTGAGAGATCTCGCTCTTTTGAATGTGAAGACAGGGTGTTTACTCACATAGGGGCCTACAGTGGGGTCCATTGAGAGAAGATGCCAGTATTTGTTGGCAATTTTTTTAAAAATTTCATGTTGGTTACAATATTTTGTTATAATCGAGATTGGATTTTTTTTATTAGTGTTTTTAGAAGATGGGTTGTAAAGCAGTTCTTTCATAGGTCTCATAATTGCCCGATTGTAGGCCTTTTTAAGGCAAGATTTGGAGTAGCCCCGAAGTAATAGTCTCTCTCTCAGGAGATCTGCCTCTCTTTTGAAAATTGTGTCGTCTGTGCAATTTCTCCGTGTCCTCAAATACTGACTGAAAGGGATGGATGCGATTAAGGGTGATGGATGAAAGCTGCTGGCATGTAATATAGTATTGCCCGCTGTTGGCTTCCTATATAAACTGCTGCTAATACGCCCCCTGTCGTCTTTGTAGATAATTACATCTAAGAAGGTTATGGAAGAGTTGTCAAAAGTCATTGTAAAGCTCAAGTTGAAATTGTTTTTGTTTAGACATTCTAGGAAAGGTTTGAGTAGATCCTGTGGGCCATCCCAGACAAGAAGGACATCATCGATGAATCTGAGCCATAGGCTCACATTCATCATGAAGGGGGCCATATCATCGGATTGGTTGATCATGCGCTCCCACTCTATGATTATTGGTTATTTACCTGTATCATTGCAATTGGTCAATTTTCCTTTACAATTGTATCTTCCCATTATACGCATCCATTTTTACTGTATATACGGTTAGGTCATGGTAATGTTTTTTAAGAAATGTTTAATGAATAAACTTTAATACTTTTATACAAAATTTAAAAATTTCCTACTATTTTCTACTTTACCAGAGGTGACCCCGCCATAAAGTCCCGTTAGAGGTATTGCACTCCGATAGGGGGTGCTTGTGTTTTACTAGCTCCATACTGGCTCCTTTACACATGCCCTACTGGCTCTATACTGGCTCCTTTAAAACATGCCCTACTGGCTCCATACTGGCCCCTTTAAACACGCCCTACTGGCTCCATACTGGCTCCTTTAAACAAGCCCTACTGGCTTCATACTGGCTCCTTTAAACATGCCCTACTGGCTCTATACTGGCTCCTTTAAACACGCCCTACTGGCTCCATACTGGCTCCTTTAAACATGCCCCACTGGCTCTATACTGGCTCTTTTAAACACGCCCTACTGGCTCCATACTGGCTCCTTTAAACATGCCCTACTCGCTCTATACTGCCTCCTTTAAACATGCCCTACTGGCTCCTTTAAACATGCCCCACTGGCTCTATACTGGCTCCTTTAAACATGCCCCACTGGCTCTATACTGGCTCCTTTAAACATGCCCTACTGGCTCCATACTGGTTCCTTTAAACATGCCTTACTAGCTGCTTTTTTTCCTGAATGAACACGGGGGGGGGTTTACTAAATCTGGATCACTCAGAGGCTGTGCATGGTAGCCAATCAGCATCAAATTGCAACTTGTTCAGTTAAGCTTTGACAATTAAACCCAAAAGCTGATTGGTTACTGTGCACAGTTGCACCAGATTCTGGATTCTGTGTGCACCAGTTTCAGTAAATCAACCCTCAGTGAGCGATCGGTATTGATTGCTCCCGTGTTCATTTATATCGAAAGCATAGTTCATTGTCTTTATAAATGAACAGGGAGCCTCTGTACAGAGCGCTTCCTGTTCCTTCATTCTGCAGTGCAGCTGAGGCTGCAGGGGAAGGATTGGGGATCTGTGTCCTCATTCTCTTTCTCTGACCTATGATATTTCACCGAAACCCCCCCCCCTCCTCATGCCCAGGGCTGGTAAAAAAATGTAAAAAAAAAATGTAAAAAATGAAGGGCTCATTCACACAGGTACTCCGGCCATGTGAATGAGTGCTTCGTTCGTGCATCTGCTCCACGGCCGGCTCTGTGGTAACCCGGCATAAGCGCTGGATCCTGGGTGGTCTGACCACAGGGGGAGAGCCCGGAGAGGCACCGATTGGGCGGCGGGAGGGGGGAAGGTAATGTCCCCTCCCGCTTCCTGTAAAGGCAATCCAGTGGCTAATCAGCTGCTAGGATGGCTTTTACATTACAGGGAATCGCTGGCTGTAAAAAAAGAAAAAAAAAAAACCTGGATTGATGCCTGTAGCTGCAACCATCATCCCGGAATAACCACTCCAACCTAAGGAGGTCCATGGACGTCCTCCAGTCGGGAAGTGGTAAACTGACATATTGATCACATAGTATGTTGCAGTGAAATGGTTACTATGTGATGGATAATTGCCGTTGAGCCTCTGAAGATCTAATTTGGCTCCGTCTACCGCCAACCCATCCAACATAAACCAACAAAATGAAAGAGAACAGCTTGGAGCGGCAAGGATGGACTTTTAACTTGCAGGTCTTCGTCTCGCCTAAAATGAACACCAAATACAGGAGAGGATAAACTGTATCTAGAGATTGAAGTTTTTTTTTTTTTTTTATCTCTTTGACATCATCATTAATCATTTTCCAGCGATCTACCATCTGTCTACAAAGCGGCAGAAGCTTCTTTTGCTCCATCTAGAGTATCTCCTTCATTCCGCCAGCATTAGGCCAGGAAAACTCATTTTTAGTCAAACCAGCCAAACAAAATAACAGATTTCACGCTAGCACAGATTTGTGTACGCTTTAGTCAATTCCCCCGAGCCGTTTGGGTTATCTCGTCACGTGTTACAATACAGAGAAAAAAAAAAAATAATGACCAGATTTACCAGGCTAACAAGACAACTGCGAGCGAATCTTGTAAAAGAAATCTGTTCTCTAGTATAGGAAGCCGAGAGAGCTTAAAGGAAAACAGTCTACGCATTTTCAGCATTGGTTGACGCTGTGCATATTTAAAATTGTTTTTAACCACTTGACCCCCCCGGGCCAATCCTGACATTTCATACATGTAAAAATCTGCGCTTTTTGCAAAAAAATTCATTAGAACCACCAAACATTTTATATATATACAGTGGGGACGGAAAGTATTCAGACCCCTTTAAATTTTTCACTCTTTGTTATATTGCAGCCATTTGCTAAAATCATTTAAGTTCCTTTTTTTCCTCATTAATGTACACACAGCCCCCCATATTGTACACACAGCCCCCCATATTGTACACACAGCACCCCATATTGTACACACAGCACCCCATATTGTACACACAGCACCCCATATTGTACACACAGCACCCCATATTATACACACATCACCCCATATTGTACACACAGCACCCCATATTGTACACACAGCACCCCATATTGTACACACAGCCCCCCATATTGTACACACAGCACCCCATATTGTACACACAGCACCCCATATTGTACACACAGCACCCCATATTGTACACACAGCACCTCATATTGTACACACAGCCCCCCATATTGTACACACAGCACCCCATATTGTACACACAGCACCCCATATTGTACACACAGCACCTCATATTGTACACACAGCACCCCATATTGTACACACAGCCCCCCATATTGTACACACAGCACCCCATATTGTACACACAGCACCCCATATTGTACACACAGTACCCCATATTGTACACACATCACCCCATATTGTACACACAGCACCTCATATTGTACACACATCACCCCATATTGTACACACAGCCCCCCATATTGTACACACAGCTCCCCATATTGTACACACAGCACCTCATATTGTACACACAGCCCCCCATATTGTACACACAGCACCCCATATTGTACACACAGCACCCCATATTGTACACACAGCCCCCCATATTGTACACACAGCACCCCATATTGTACACACAGCACCCCATATTGTACACACAGCACCTCATATTGTACACACAGCACCCCATATTGTACACACATCACCCCATATTGTACACACAGCACCTCATATTGTACACACAGCCCCCCATATTGTACACACAGCACCCCATATTGTACACACAGCACCCCATATTGTACACACAGCACCTCATATTGTACACACAGCACCCCATATTGTACACACATCACCCCATATTGTACACACAGCACCTCATATTGTACACACAGCCCCCCATATTGTACACACAGCACCCCATATTGTACACACAGCACCCCATATTGTACACACAGCACCTCATATTGTACACACAGTACCCCATATTGTACACACATCACCCCATATTGTACACACAGCCCCCCATATTGTACACACAGCACCCCATATTGTACACACAGCCCCCCATATTGTACACACAGCTCCCCATATTGTACACACAGCCCCCCATATTGTACACACAGCACCCCATATTGTACACACACAGCCCCCCATATTGTACACACAGCACCCCATATTGTACACACAGCACCCCATATTGTACACACAGCACCCCATATTGTATACACAACACCCCATATTGTACACACAGCACCCCATATTGTATACACAACACCCCATATTGTACACACATCACCCCATATTGACAGAAAAACACAGAATTGTTGACATTTTTGCAGATTTATTAAAAAAGAAAAACTGAAATATCACATGGTCCTAAGTATTCAGACCCTTTGCTGTGACACTCATATATATAACTCAGGTGCTGTCCATTTCTTCTGATCATCCTTGAGCTGGTTCTACACCTTCATTTGAGTCCAGCTGTGTTTGATTATACTGATTGGACTTAATTAGGAAAGCCACACACCTGTCTATATAAGACCTTACAGCTCACAGTGCATGGCAGAGCAAATGAGAATCATGAGGTCAAAGGAACTGCCTGAAGAGCTCAGAGACAGAATTGTGGCAAGGCACAGATCTGGACAAGGTTACCAAAAAATTTCGGCTGCACTTAAGGTTCCTAAGAGCACAGTGGCCTCCATAATCCTTAAATAGAAGACGTTTGGGACGACCAGAACCCTTCCTAGAGCTGGCCGTCCGGCCAAACTGAACTATCGGGGGAGAAGAGCCTTGGTGAGAGAGGTAAAGAAGAACCCAAAGATCACTGTGGCTGAGCTCCAGAGATGCAGTCGGGAGATGGGAGAAAGTTGTAGAAAGTCAACCATCACTGCAGCCCTCCACCAGTCGGGGCTTTATGGCAGAGTGGCCCGACGGAAGCCTCTCCTCAGTGCAAGACACATGAAAGCCCGCATGGAGTTTGCTAAAAAAAACCTGAAGGACTCCAAGATGGTGAGAAATAAGATTCTCTGGTCTGATGAGACCAAGATAGAACTTTTTGGCCTTAATTCTAAGCGGTATGTGTGGAGAAAACCAGGCACTGCTCATCACCCGTCCAATACAGTCCCAACAGTGAAGCATGGTGGTGGCAGCATCATGCTGTGGGGGTGTTTTTTTAGCTGCAGGGACAGGACGACTGGTTGCAATCGAGGGAAAGATGAATGCGGCCAAGTACAGGGATATCCTGGACGAAAACCTTCTCCAGAGGGCTCAGGACCTCAGACTGGGCCGAAGGTTTACCTTCCAACAAGACAATGACCCTAAGCACACAGCTAAAATAACGAAGGAGTGGCTTCACAACAACTCAGTGATTGTTCTTGAATGGCCCAGCCAGAGCCCTGACTTAAACCCAATTGAGCATCTCTGGAGAGACCTAAAAATGGCCGTCCACCAACGTTTACCATCCAACCTGACAGAACTGGAGAGGATCTGCAAGGAGGAATGGCAGAGGATCCCCAAATCCAGGTGTGAAAAACTTGTTGCATCTTTCCCAAAAAGACTCATCAAAAGGGGCTTCTACTAAATACTGAGCAAAGGGTCTGAATACTTAGGACCATGTGATATTTCAGTTTTTCTTTTTTTAATAAATCTGCAAAAATGTCAACAATTCTGTGTTTTTCTGTCAATATGGGGTGCTGTGTGTACAATATGGGGTGCTGTGTGTACAATATGAGGTGCTGTGTGTACAATATGAGGTGCTGTGTGTACAATATGAGGTGCTGTGTGTACAATATGGGGGGCTGTGTGTACAATATGGGGTGCTGTGTGTACAATATGGGGTGCTGTGTGTACAATATGGGGCGCTGTGTGTACAATATGGGGTGCTGTGTGTACAATATGGGGCGCTGTGTGTACAATATGAGGGTGCTGTGTGTACAATATGGGGTGCTGTGTGTACAATATGGGGGGCTGTGTGTACATTAATGAGGAAAAAAATGGAAAGGGAAAATCGTGGGTGCGTGTTATACGCCGATCCCCTGCTGATTGTGAGCGGATTATATATATAGTTATATATATATATATATATATACACAGTATCTCACAAAAGTAAGTACACCCCTCACATTTTTTGTAATTCTTTTCTTCTATCTTTTCATGTGACAACACAGAAGAAATGACACTTGTCTACAATGTAAAGTAGTGAGTGTACAGCTTGTATAACAGTGTAAATTTGCTGTCCCCTCAAAATAACTCAACACACAGCCATTAATGTCTAAACCGCTGGCAACAAAAGTCAGTACACCCCTAAGTGAAAATGTCCAAATTGGGCCCAAAGTGTCAATATTTTGTGTGGCCACCATTATTTTCCAGCACTGCCTTAACCCTCTTGGGCATGGAGGTCACCAGAGCTTCACAGGTTGTCACTGGAGTCCTCTTCCCCCTCCTCCATGATGACATCACGAAGCTGGTGGATGTTAGAGACCTTGCGCTCCTCCATCTTCCGTTTGATGATGCCCCACAGATGGTCAAAAGGGTTTAGGTCTGGAGACATGCTTGGCCAGTCCATCTCCTTTACCTTCAGCTTTTTTAGCAAGACAGTGGTGGTCTTGGAGGTGTGTTTGGGGTGGTTATCATGTTGGAATACTGCCCTGCGGCCCAGTCTCTGAAGGGAGGGGATCATGCTCTGCTTCAGTATGTCACAGTACATGTTGGCATTCATGGTTCCCTCCATGAACTGTAGCTCCTCAGTGCCGGCAGCACTCATGCAGCCCCAGACCATGACACTCCCACCACCATGCTTGACTGTAGGCATTCTAATTCATCCCAAAGGTGTCCTATCAGGTTGAGGTCGGGACCAGTCAAGTTCCTCCATCCCAAACTCACTCATCCATGTCTTTATAGACCTTGCTTTGTACACTAGTCCAGATCATTTGGTGGAGGGGGGATTACGGTGTGGGGTTGTTTTTCAGGGGTTGGGCTTGACCCCTTCGTTTTGGACAATTTCATGCTCCCAACTTTGTGGGAACAGTTTGGGGATGGTCCCTTCCTGTTCCAACATGACACCAGTGCACAAAGCAAGGTCTATAAAGACATGGATGAGTGAGTTTGGGGTGGAGGAACTTGACTGTCCTGCACAAATTCCTGACCTCAGCCTGATAGAACACCTTTAGGGTTGAATTCGAGCGGAGCCAGTCCTTCTCGTTCAACATCAGTGCCTGACCTCACAAAAGCCCTTCTAGAAGAACGGTCAAACATTCCCATAGACACCCTCCTAAACCTTGTGGACGGCCTTCCCAGAAGAGGTGAAGCTGTTATAGCTGCAAAGGGCGGAGCCAACTCAATATTGAACCCTACGGACTAAGACTGGGATGTCATTAAAGTTCATGTGCGTGTAAAGGCAGGCGTCACAATACTTTCGACAATATAGTATATGTATGTTTGGGTGTTCATAGTCTAGGCATAGGTTTAATTTGAGAACTGGAAATATGTATGAAATCTATCAGGAATATCATTGCTTATATCCTATTTTACTGCATACTTATGAATAGCTTTGGGGTTCTTGCAATATAGAGGGGTTGTAATGAATCTCTTTAAGGAAAGCTTTAAGTTTAACTAAACAACAAAGCAGTGTGTGATGCCGCGGTGCAGATGTTTCAGCAGAGAGTTTTTGCCCTTGGGATTTTCTTTGCAGTGTTAGCAAGCAGATATTGATTAGTATCCTGACTACGCAGCTTGGAAGATCGGGGGGGAAATCTTTGTCATTTTTTAAGAGTATTAAGCTTGTATTGGACTCCTTATGCAAGATATACAATGACTTGAAAAAGTATTCACACCCCTTGAAATTTCCCACATTTTGTCATGTTACCACCAAAAACGTAAATGTATTTTATTGGGATTTTATGGGATAGACCAACACAAAGTGTCACATAATTGTGAAGTGGAAGGAAAATGATAAATGATACAAATAAATATGTGAAAAGTGTGTGTGTGTGTGTGTGTGGGGGGGGCATATGTATTCAGCCCCCTTTACTCTGATACCCCTAACTAAAATCTAGAGGAACCAATTGCCTTCAGAAGTCACCTAATTAGTAAATAGAGTCCACCTGTGTGTCATTTAATCTCAGTATAAATACAGCTGTTCTGTGAAGCCCTCATGATGCTGTTTCTCTAGAACCTTAGTTAAGAAACAGCATCATGAAGGCCAAGGAACACACCAGACAGGTCAGGGATAAAGTTGTGGAGAAGTATAAAGCAGGGTTGGGTTATAAAAAAACCTCCCAAGCTTTGAACATCTCACGGAGCTCTGTTCAATCCATCATCGGAAAATGGAAAGAGTATGGCACAACTGCAAACCTACCAAGACATGGCCGTCCACCTAAACTGACCGGCCGGGCAAGGAGAACATTCATCAGAGAAGAGCCAAGAGGTCCATGGTAACTCTGGAGGAGCTGCAGAGATCCACAGCTCAGGTGGGAGAATCTGTCCACAGGACAACTATTAGTCGTGTTCTCCACAAATCTGACCTTTATGGAAGAGTGACAAGAAGAAAGACATTGGTGAAAGAAAGTCATAAGAAGTCCTGTTTGTAGTTTGTGAGAAGCCATGTGGAGGACACAGCAAACATGTGGAAGAAGGTGATCTGGTCAGAGGAGACCAAAATGTACCTTTTTGGCCTAAAAGCAAAACGCTATGTGTGGAGGAAAACTAACACTGCACATCACCCTGAACACACCATCCCCACCGTGAAACATGGTGGTGGCAGCATCATGTGGTGGTGGGGATGCTTTTCTTCAGCAGGGACAGAGAAGCTGGTCAGAGTTGATGGGAAGATGGATGGAGACAAATACAGGACAATCTTAGAAGAAAACCTGTTAGAGTCTACAAAAGACTTGAGACTGGGGGGAGGTTCACCTTCCAACAGGACAACGACCCGAAACATACAGCCAGAGCTACAATTGAATGGTTTAGATCAAAGCATATTCATGTGTTAGAATGGCCCAGTCACAGTCCAGACCTAAATCACATTGAGAATCTGTGGCAAGACTTGAAAATGTCCACAGACGTTCTCCATCCAATCTGACAGAACTTGAGATATTTTGCAAAGAAGAATGGGCAGAAATGTCCCTCTCTAGATGTGGAAAGCTGGTAGAGACATCACCAAAAAGACTTGTAGAGAAAGGGGGTTCTACAAAGTATTGACTCCGGGGGGCGCCATACAAATGCCCCCCCCCCACACTTTTCACATATTTATTTGTAAAAAAAAAAATCAAAAACCATTTATCATTTTCCTTCCACTTCACAATTATGTGACACTTTGTGTTGGTCTATCACATAAAATCCCAATAAAATACATTTACGTTTTTGGTTGTAACATGACAAAATGTGGAAAATGTCAAGGGGTATGAATACTTTTTCAAGGCACTGTAAATGACTGTCTAGTCGGTTCCTAAAGGGCTCAGTTTCTCTAGCAGCAGATAGTAAATCCCCACATCAGCAGCCCACTAGTCCCAGCGATATTGGAGCTCACAATCTGGTCACACACATTAGTGGTCATCTTCCATTGGTGGTCAGAATGGAAGTGACCCCTTACATTGGGTTCCTTGAGACATTTCTGCCTCTCAGGTTCTCACATTGAGAACCCCATAAAAAGTGATTTGCCCGGCTCTGGAGATCACTTTTTATAATTAAGCTCTGCGAAACGCATCAGTCGCCAGGAGGAGCTGAGTTAAAGTTGTAATCTATACAACTCTGTATGGAATCTGTGTCCCGATTATCACGTTTACCCCTAACGCAGGTGGTCAGACACTGTAGCTGGCTACTGTGCTCATCACCTATAGCAGTCCCCTTTCCCATAAGGCAAGCAGGCCTACCAGTACTCGGCTGCCCCCAGGACTTATACACAATGCTATAGTGTCTGGCCACCATGCCAAGTCAGGCAGAAACTGCCCAAAGCAAACAGGTCCTTGCGGTTGGCAGACAGGCAGAGTGGTTCAACCACCGTCCAGGTAAAAGGCAAGCAGAGTTCAGAGAACAGTCGTTATCTGACCTGAGGTCATACACAGGGAAATCCAATCTAGCAGAACAGGGCAGACAAACAGGGAGCTTGATCAGGTATTACACACTCAATCACAAGCATGAGACTGCAGGCTTGGCTGGCTTTTATTGGGTTTGGTCTCTACCCAGGGCCTGGCCACAGTCAATCACCTTGCAGGTGGACCAAAACCAGGATAGTGGAACCAGAAGCTATGATGGAGCAGGAGCGCGCACACTCTTGACGCCGATGTGCGGCGCTTCTATCCCTTCGCCCCACTATGCCGTTTATAAACGTACCTTAGTAGACAAGCGGTTAGGCAATAGACATGTGCGCCGTCAATAAATTTGTTTCGTATTAGCCGTTAATTCGTATTTCGTAATTTGTGTCCGAAATTCGATTTGGATTCGTACGAAATACGAATTTTCGTTAGGTTCGTTAACTTTTCGGAACAATTACGAACGTTCGTTATGATGAATTTAAAAAGCAAAAAAATACCTTTCACAATATGGCAGTCGTCGGACTCATTATGAGGGGCCCCCACCATCCCTGTGCTGTACTCATTATGAGGGGCTCCCACCATCCCTGTGCTGTGCTCATTATGAGGGGCCCCCACCATCCCTGTACTGTGCTCATTATGAGGGGCTCCCACCATCCCTGTGCTGTGCTCATTATGAGGGGCCCCCACCATCCCTGTGCTGTACTCATTATGAGGGGCTCCCACCATCCCTGTGCTGTGCTCATTATGAGGGGCCCCCACCATCCCTGTACTGTGCTCATTATGAGGGGCTCCCACCATCCCTGTACTGTGCTCATTATGAGGGGCTCCTCCCATCCCTGTGCTGTGCTCATTATGAGGGGCTCCCACCATCCCTGTGCTCATTATGAGGGGCTCCTCCCATCCCTATGCTGTGCTCATTATGAGGGGCTCCCCCCATCCCTGTGCTGTGCTCATTATGAGGGGCTCCCACCATCCCTGTGCTGTGCTCATTATGAGGGGCTCCCCCCATCCCTGTGCTCATTATGAGGGGCTCCCCCCATCCCTGTACTGTGCTCATTATGAGGGGCTCCCCCCATCCCTGTGCTCATTATGAGGGGCTCCCCCCATCCCTGTGCTCATTATGAGGGGCTCCCCCCATCCCTGTACTGTGCTCATTATGAGGGGCTCCTCCCATCCCTATGCTGTGCTCATTATGAGGGGCTCCCACCATCCCTGTGCTGTGCTCATTATGAGGGGCTCCCCCCATCCCTGTGCTCATTATGAGGGGCTCCCACCATCCCTGTGCTGTGCTCATTATGAGGGGCTCCCCCCATCCCTGTGCTGTGCTCATTATGAGGGGCTCCTCCCATCCCTATGCTGTGCTCATTACGAGGGGCTCCCCCCATCCCTGTGCTGTGCTCATTATGAGGGGCTCCCCCCATCCCTGTGCTGTGCTCATTATGAGGGGCTCCTCCCATCCCTGTGCTGTACTCATTACGAGGGGCTCCTCCCATCCCTGTGCTGTGCTCATTATGAGGGGCTCCTCCCATCCCTGTGCTCATTATGAGGGGCTCCCACCATCCCTGTGCTCATTATGAGGGGCTCCTCCCATCCCTATGCTGTGCTCATTATGAGGGGCTCCCACCATCCCTGTGCTGTGCTCATTATGAGGGGCTCCCACCATCCCTGTGCTCATTATGAGGGGCTCCCCCCATCCCTGTGCTGTGCTCATTATGAGGGGCTCCTCCCATCCCTATGCTGTGCTCATTATGAGGGGCTCCTCCCATCCCTATGCTGTGCTCATTATGAGGGGCTCCCCCCATCCCTGTGCTGTGCTCATTATGAGGGGCTCCTCCCATCCCTGTGCTGTACTCATTATGAGGGGCTCCTCCCATCCCTGTGCTGTGCTCATTATGAGGGGCTCCTCCCATCCCTGTGCTCATTATGAGGGGCTCCCACCATCCCTGTGCTCATTATGAGGGGCTCCTCCCATCCCTATGCTGTGCTCATTATGAGGGGCTCCCCCCATCCCTGTGCTGTGCTCATTATGAGGGGCTCCTCCCATCCCTGTGCTCATTATGAGGGGCTCCTCCCATCCCTATGCTGTGCTCATTATGAG